>NC_054546.1:29528826-29806326 GCF_017654505.1 Polyodon spathula
ATATATATATATATATATATATATATATATACTATATATATAGCACGGTCGTCCAGCCTCAGGTTCTGGCATGCTAAAGCAGGCCACACCGCTTGCCTCTCTAGAAGGCACAGAAAAGCTTGGCCTAGTGGGGTTCCCCCCAGTAGACTCCATCATTGCTGCCCTGATTAAGGCCCCACTGGTGGGTAGGTTGTCTGGAGACCTGGCATGCCTGAACCCTCAATACAAGGTGACGGAAATGCATCTCAAGCTGGCGTAGGGAACTCGCCTGTCAAACACGGCGAGCGTGCTCTTGGCCTATATGGACAATGCACCGCTCCCTGAGACGTGCCTATATCCCCAGGACATACCTTTGGGCCGGCCATGGAGGAGATCTTTCAGAGATCCCACCGGGAAGGTAAGGCATCCCGGCAGGTGGCCGCGTTGCTGCCTCTCCGCGCTTCCGTGTGGGGCAGGTCGAAACGCTGGCAAGCTCCTCAGACATGAACTTCTCACCAGGACAGTCCCAGTTGCCACGGCTCTGCTGGGTGACCTAAGGCATCGCATACAGGGCACACCAGCAGCAAACAACTGGGCCCACAGAAGGCAGGATGTGGCCAGCCTACACACCAGCGTCCCAGGAGGCGTTTCCAGGGCTAGCGCCCTAAACAGCCACCCCAAACTGCCCCGCCGCAGCCACAGCCACCCGAGCAGGGCCCCTGGAGGCTGGCAGCCTCAGACCCCCTTTTTGGCACAACAACAGCAGTACTGGCATGCTTGCACCTCAGAGGGGTACTACTCAAGATATTTTCTGGTACCTATCCTAGACCTGAGGATCCTCAACGGGTTCTTGAGAGGAGGTTCCAGATGCTGACTCACCGTCACATTCTCCAGTCCGTCCGGCCGGGCGACTGATTCACCACCGTGAACTTACAGGACGCATACTTTCATGATCCCATTCATCCAAAGCACAGGAAATATCTCCACTTCACTTTTCAAGGTAGCGTTTACGAGTTTGCTGTGCTGCCATTCGGCCTCTCCCTAGCTCCTCCTACGTTTTCAAAGTGCGTGGACGCTATCCTGCCCCCCCTGTGGCTTCAGGGGATCACAGTAATAAATCTCGACAACTGGTTGATTTGTTCCCAGTCGCGAGAGGGAGCAGTGGCCCACACAGAGGTTGTGAGAGAGCATCTGGCGAGGCTGGGCCTCACCATCAACGATGCAAAGAGTCGGCTTACACCGATACAGGTCACGACGTAACTGGGGCCCCGGCTGAACTCCAGCACGATGCACGTATACCTGTCAGATGACAGATATACAGCTGTACAGCTATACAGGGTTGTCTCTCCCTGTTTCTACAGGGATCGCAGGTCACCCTCCTAGTGCCAGAAACTATTGGGTCTGATGGCTGCAGCCATATCTATCGGCCATTCAGCTGGGTCTGCTTCGCATGCGCCTGCTACAAACGTGGTTCAATGTGTTGCACCTTAACACCAAACGCAACAGACATCATCTCACATGTGCTCGGCAGCCCTACGCTGGTTGAGGACGACCTCTCATCTGCACGAAAGTGTGTGAATGGGAGTAGTGTTAAACCGCAAAATATCAGACCAGAAGAAACACATAGTACTGCGAGATGGAATGATAAATGGATGCGCTGCTGTGCGGTTTATTATTATAAAATAAAACAGTACAAAAAAACAGGACACGGCACTGGCAGCCAAAACAAACAGACAAACAAAAAACGAACTACACAGACAAACACGGTGAGCTGATACTTTAACTTTAACTATTCTTATTATCGTCATGTCCCTTACAGGTCAGTGCGTTACTGGAACAGAGTCTCGCCCCCTTCCAGGGAACTCTGTTCTTGATGTTGATCTCGCCATCAAGCTCCTCTCTCCCATGTTCCTCACCCTTGCTGTGTTCTACCGTCCATCTAAGAACAACTATACTTTGATTGCCGAGTTTTCAGAATTCCTCTCCCTTGTCTGTACTTCTACTGACAAAACCCTTTCCTACGTGACTTCAACATTCATGTTGACCTGCCTTCCTCCCCCCTAGTGACCAACTTCAACACTCTTCTGGACTGTCATGGACTTTCTCAATCTGTCAATGTCAAAGCTCACACCTGAGGACACACCCTGGACCTGCTCATCACCAGGGGTCTTTATATCTTCAATCTCTCTGCCACCTGTAAAGTTCAGGATTACTTTCAAAACTCTCCTGCTCACCTACAATGCCCTTCATCACACAGGTCCAGAGTACCTCCTCAACCTGCTGACCCGCTATGTCCCTGCCCGCAAGCTGAGGTCCTCCTACTCTGGCCTGCTTGTTATCCCTAAACAAAAGTGCACCACCCTTGGAGAACGCTTGTTTAGCTTCATAGCTCCGACTCTTTGGAACTCTCTCCCAACTTTGGCGCATGATGCTCCCACTGTTGCTCGCTTTAAATCAACTCTCAAGATTCACCTGTTTTCTCTAGCTTTCCATGCTCTTTAAGCCTGATATCTGCTATTAGCTGCTGTGTTGTTGTTACTATTTCATGTATTATGCTATTATCATTTATTATGCACTTTAAGCTGTATTTAATGTATTATGCTCTTTTTTTTTTTTTTTTTTTACTATTTATTGTATATCACGTATTATGCATTTCTCTGTATTTAAAGTATTATGGAATTTTCTTGTAAAGCGCTTTGTGATGGTGGTCCACTATGAAAGGTGCTATATAAAATAAGATTGATTGCAGCTTTTTTTTTTTTTTTTTTTTTTTATTTACAGTAAGCCCAATATCAGCCTATGGCAGAGCAAAGCTCTGCCCTTTTTAAATTGGCAGGGATGGGGTTAATTTCCCCTGCCTGCCTGGGTTTATTATGTTCAGGTGGCTGGGGTTGATTAGTTCATTAGGTTAATTAACGATCAATCAGCGCCCAGCCACCTGACATAAAAGGAGGCCTCTGCTTCTCATTTGGGAGGAGGGAGCTGAGGAAGTAGGTTGGTGGTTTTTGGTGTGTGATTTTTTAATTTTGATAAATCCAGTGAAGGCATTGCCCAGCCTGGAAATTGTTATTTTTGTTAGTTTTGCTTTTTTGTCTTTCTTTTTGTGACTAAATTGCTTTGTTTTGGCCCTTTTGCCCTTTTATTTTTGTGTATTTATAATAAAATTATTTTTTTGAACTACAGACTGTCTCTGGGCCTCTATCCACTCGCCAGCCTGCCACACAGCCCTATAGTCATTATATGCTATTTATGCAGATTTGCACCTACAGCAGTACAAAAACCTTGCATTGGACCTAACTTCACTGCAGATGTGTTGTACACATGCCCCACTCTCATATATCAAAGTATGAAGTTGTTTGCTGTTGCTTCTTAAAATTAAATAAACACAAAATAATAATTTGCTCAAAAAAGCGAACTTCCCTATATATGCACTGCTGTGCAAAAAATCTACAAAAGATTTTTTCCTATAATTATTTGTTTGAGACATTTCTAGAAATTATAAATTTCCATTGGAGTATGTAAAGTTTTGAGTACAACTGTATACACATGTATATATACACTGCTATGCATTTTTTTTCTTTTTTTTTTTTGGTTATACTACCATAGAATCAATCTGCTTTAATACTACCATAGAATCAGCCTGCACCATCTACAGATCCTCATGTCACATGCTCATTTAAAATAAAATAAAAATGTTGTATTTTTTAATATTTTTTTTTTTATTGGATGTTTCTTGCGCCCCCCTGTTGAGAACCACTGGGTAAATGTGATGGATTAGTTAATACAGTGCTTCAAATTAGCTGCTCATATATAGTTTACTTTGAGTTGTTGTGATCACAAGTTTTTGAAGATTCTGATCAATGTGCATTAAAGATTGCTAAATGACAAGCTTGGTTCTTCTCACTAGTTGAGGCTTTGAGTAAATTGTTGATGCTCCTAACATCGATATATTGTAACTCCTGAACTCCTGAACTTTTGCACAGCAGTGTATATATAGGGAAGTTCGCGCTTTTGAGCAAATTATTACTGTTTTTATTTATTTTCAAGAAGCAATTACAAATAACTTCATACTGTGATATATTGAAGAGGGACATGTGTACAACACATCTGCAGTGAAATTAGGGCGGTCCAGTAGAAGGCTTTTTTATTACTGTATGCACAAATCTGCATAAGTGGCATATGATGATTATAGGTCTGATATTTGGCTTACTATAAGTAAAAAGAAGCTATAATAAATGTAAGTCATATTTCTAAATATGAGAGGTGCATGTGTACAACACATCTGCAGTGAAATTAGGGAGGTCCAATGGAAGTTTTTTTTTTTTTTTTTAATACTGTAGGTGGCAATCTCCATAAATAGCATTTAATAGCTAGAGGAATTTTCACCTGCGGCATTTTCAACAGCTGTGATATGATAATGTACCCTCCGTCATTAATAGTTGCCGGTGATGAACTGCTTGCGATGAACTGCTGGCGATAAATTGTTGGTGATAAATGATCATAGACCCCTGTACAACACATCTGCAGTGAAATATACACACACATACACATTTTTGGTCAAATACATTTTAATAGTAAGCAGCAAAAATGTCTGTTTTCAATAATTTAAACATAGAATCGTCCTTTGACTGTTACAATACGCTATTAGTGAGATTTCTTTCATACTAATAAGTATTACATTTTTGATTATTTTTGAAAATGTATGAAAGTGTATTTCATCGCTTGTTTTATTCCAGTGCAGTTCTAAATCTCTGGGTAAAAAATTTCACTGCTTGAACAGGGAAGCTATCTGTACAAGTTAAGCTTCTGATTGTGAGATAAGTGTCTGACAGCTTGACTGGCATTTCAAAACTGGCTGATAGATTGGCAGCAGTAATAAAAGGGGATAGTATTTTGCTTTCATTTGGCAAATTTGTCAACACCAGCCTGTAGCGTAAGCAGGGCCATATTATGGGATGGGCATACGGGTCCCATGGCCCCCAGAATACTAGGGGCCTCATAATTATGACCTTACATATTTCATCTTTCATTTGTTTTATTTACAGAGCCTTAGAAAGTATTTGTATTATGTGTATATCACTATAAGAGCAGCAAATACTGTTCACAATTTTACATTTTTACTTAAAAACACCTGACACGCCCTTTCTTAGAAATGGTTTGAGTATTTTTGACACGCGACCTGCCTGTTTTTAGTGGAATGCCAATGAGCCTGAATCACAGTATGATTATGTAAATTAATGTACTATCACTGTATGCTTGTGCACGCTAGCGTTAAAGATGTATTTTAATTGCCGCTGATGTGCTAATAAGTAAACAACTAAAAAAAAAAGCAGCTTTAGTCCGAAAAATTCCAAAGCTTAGTTTAAAAAAAAAAAAAAAAAAAAAAAAAAAAAAAAAACATACAAGCCCCTAGAAGACAGCTGTGAAGTGGCTGAAACAACGACGAGAAGCAAGACGGCCCTTCTGGCGCTGGTAATGTTAAGAAATTGCAGGCAGAAGAAAATGCGATACAAATACAACAGCCTCTTACTACATTCAAAGCTGCTAATCAAAATGTACATTTATCTACCACTGACCAAGTTTCTACAGATCCTGCACTGTGGAGAGAATTTCATAAACATAACAGGCTGTTTTGGTTGCTAAAGGTTGGGCTGTGTGTAAAAACGCTGATGTAGAAAACTTCCTGACTTCTGAGCGGGTGATTGCAGGGAAGAGAAGTTTTTTTTAATGATCTTTGAAAGAACGGGGAAGTTGTTGCACAAGATTTGTTTATTTTACTCTCCATCTACTGGCAATGTGTACTGCTTTGCATGTAAGCTTTTCTCCAGTAGATCACAGATTTTTTTTCGCAGGGGGTGGGGCTCAGGATATTCTGGCCTAAGGCCAGTGAGTTCTTAATCCTGCCCTGAGTGTAAGTCTAATGTTTTGTCAGGTTAGCTCACAATAACGATCCACAGCATACTGCATGCAGGTATGTTTTGACTCTTTTCATGCACGAAAATAACCTTTAATTTGCCGAACTAATACACATTTGCAAAATGTTAAAAAAGAAATCCCTTCATTTTCATGTTAGCATTGCCTAATCATTTCTTTCTGTATAAATGCATATTTAAGCAATGCAACACTTTGAAGCAGTAATAACAACACATTTCAACCAAAATGTATCTAATTCTCTAGTGTATCACCTTAAATAAAATGTTCTGCTGATCCACTGTGAAGAGTTGATAGAGCAGTTATGCATTCTGGAGTCAGGAGAAATAAGTTAGCATTTGCCTTTTTGAGCCTTTCGCGCGTCTGCTTAATTAGTAGATACACCTAAAATATTCTATCTGATCACCTTGAATAATGGTTCCAGTTAGCATTTAATTTTTGAGCCTTTGCGCAATATTATATATCTATTATATATATCTATATATTATATATAATAATTGATATATATATATATTATATATCTATATACATAACGTGTGCATACGGCACATACTTTTGGTATCGCTTCCCCCCATTAAAGAACTGCAGCTTCCAGGGCACCCCTCTGTCGTTTATAATGTTAAAGTGTGAAAAAACTTGCAAGTATCAGGTTAGAGAAATAGGACAGCAAATGAATATGTAGCATCAAATGACAAAACATGATTAGGGTACTATATGTTTAAAATTTTTATACAAAACAAGAATGGGGAGAACAAGAACAAGAACAACAAGAAAAGCATCATCATCAACAACAATAACAACAATACTACAACTACGACTACTATTATTATTATTATTATTTATATTATTATTATTATTATTATTATAATAATAATAATAATAATAATAATAATAATAAATAATAATAATAATAATGCTAGGTTTTGCTTTGAAACGTGATGATTTTCCTATAACTAAACAAACAAAACGTTTTCTAAAATGTACAGAATTTAAAGGCATGTTTGTTGATGCCCAGATATGTTGCATATACAGTCTTAATACAATGCTTGAGAAATTAATGTAAACAAAAAGAAATATACGAGCTATTAACCATTATATGACGTACAATGTAAAGTGAATATGTACGCTTATTTTCCATGTTCATAACTAAAGATTGCTAAATCGCAAATTAATAACACTTGGCTTAAATTACTCCTTAGCATGACATCTTTCATGAGGTGAAATAACAGTTATTTGCAAGTGTAGGAGCTGTGTACCATTATATGATGTAACCTACTGTACAATGTAAAGTGAATATGAATGCATATTTTTTCATGTTCACAACTAGAGATTGCTTACTCGCAAATCAATGAGACATGGCTTAAATTACTCCTTAGCATAACATCTTTCAATGGGTGAAATATTAGTGTTTTGAACGAATATGGAATATCCACCCGAATATCCAATATCAACCTAACTTCACCGAGGTTAAAAAAAAAACATTTATGTACAATGTATTGTAGTCAAATAAACATGTTTTTGATAAACATAAATATAATACATTGTTTACGTGTGTAATTATTTTCCTTTTTTACAGCAGTATTCATTGTATTGGGAACTTGTAAGTAAATGGAGTTTGATGAATTTGAAATGCTTTATATGGTAAAAATAAACATTACAGAGCTGTCCAATATAATATTTTAAAAAATATAAGAAAATAGAGTGATGCAACAAGTTTTCCAAGCATATGCAACCATTATTATTTGCACATCAGTGGTAGTGGGTGGAATATGTGTTGCACTCAATTTCTCAGACATTCTCACAATAACAAAAGGGAT
Organism: Polyodon spathula; assembly: GCF_017654505.1. Lineage (NCBI taxonomy): Eukaryota > Metazoa > Chordata > Actinopteri > Acipenseriformes > Polyodontidae > Polyodon > Polyodon spathula. The sequence goes on from NC_054546.1 coordinate 29,536,554, forward strand.
AATTAAGATTCTCTGTAACAGTGGTCTCTCTGTAAGTCTCACCCTTGCTGTCTCTTTGCAAACTCACAGACAACCCTCTCTAGTACAGCTGTTACACCCATCTCTAAGGTAACTGCACCATTTTTGGAACAAGTACAGGAAGTACAGAAAAACTCTGTCTTTGAAGCTATGGCAAAAAACATTTGCTTCTCTAACTGTGATGCTATCAAAGTCTCCTAAATCGCTGATTGTTTGAAAACACTCGAGCAGATGTTCACGCTGTTTAAACACTGTTCTTACTGCTCGACTACGAAAATTCCACAAGGAGCAGTTGGAAGCCTTTCTTTACGACTTCATCCAAAACAGCAGTTTTCTTTGGAGAGCGAGTGAAAAATGTTGAAAAACCAGAGCTGGTCTGAAAAAAATTTGAGCCTCTGAAACTTGACTTGCTGCTTGACCCATTATTAGATTTAGTTGATGGGCTAGCAATGGACATAATGTGCATTTGTCCCTGTAACAGGGGAGACCTGTGCTGACTCTCTGGGCGAATTCGTAGTGCTGCAGGAAGAGGGCAGCAGCCCTGCAATATCCGCCTGTCAGTCACAGCACTGACACAGAGGTGGGAAAGAGGGTATGTGGATTTTCCCCCTCTCTGAGTGGCTGAGGGGCTGGCTTTGGAGGGTTGCTGCACTAATAAAATGACGATCTGGGGTTCCCTCGGGTCAGCCCCCTTGGAGACTAAACTAGCCAGCCAGCCGGCAGAAACTCTGCCGCCGGACCAAGCACGGCCGGATGAAAGAAATCAAACAAAAAAGATCATTAATTAAAAAGTGGAAGGAAAAAAACAAACAACCAAAAGAAAAGACTGTAGAGATTGGGGAATCCCTGGTCAGACCCTGAGTGTGTATAGGTGGAGGAAACACAGCAGTGTAGGATGGAGACCCGGACCGTGCGGTTAGCGATGGTCAGGGTAACGCTGCCGATTGCAGCACCTTTATTTTGCAGTTTTGCTACTGTGTTTTATTTTGCCTTTTTCTTTCGTCTTTGGTTCTCATTATTTTGATCACTTGTATGTGTACGTGAATTGGTAACCCTGTGGTCCTGTTTACTGTTGGCAGTATCCAGGCCACAGACAGCAGTGCCTTTTGTGGGTTAAAATAACTTGTTATGAACAAAAAATAAAACCGGACACCTGTGCGGTGTTTCCAAATACACCTTTCTGTCTCCCGTGTGTCAAGTGAATTACCCACCACCCTTCCACATGTGGTGTTAGAGTGGGATTCACTGGCACTGCCCAAATACAGCAGTGCAGAATCTGGGAGCAGAATGGATCCCCAGCAATTTACCGCTTTTATGGATCTCTTGCGGGAAACCCTTGTTGCAGCAGTTAAAGGGAATGCAAGAGCTGCAGGGCCAGACCCGCGGCTACAGCGGCCAACCAAAATGACGGCAGAGGATTGGCCAGAAGTATACTTGGAGGTATTTGAAGCCCTAGCGACCTCTGCCGGGTGGGCTCAAGAACAGTGGGCTAGCTGCCTCCTACCGCAGCTGAGGGGGGAGGCGCAGGCAGCAGCAAGGACCCTGGCCTACCCCACACTGAAAGCTGCCATCCTCAACCGCGTGGGGGTGACTCCGGAGGGCTACTGTCGCAAATTCCGGGAGGAGAGCTTCACTGCAGAGGAGCATCCCAGGGCTATCACTCACCGCCTGCAGGATTACGCCAGGGGATGGCTAAACCCAGGGGCGACCACCACTGCCAGGCTAGTGGATGTGATCATCCTGGAGAGGTTCCTGGAGTGCTTGGCTCCAGGACCGCACTTGCGGGTGCAGCGACAAGCACTAGCCACCCTGGATTGGGTGATCAGGCTCGCAGAGCAGTATCAGGCAGCAGAGAATGGTGGTGGGAGTATAAAGTGTATTCATGGGGATGTGCGCTCTTATCCCAAGATCAGTATAAATATAGGAATTGGCCAGCAGGTGACATGAGTACAAGTGGGGTTGTGTCCTCGATTGCTAGTACCGCTAGTTCTGGGACGGGACTGTGAGCCGTTTAAAGATTGGTTGGCTGCCCTGACAGCCCCGTCCTCCCCATTGGCTAAGAAAGAGGAATAGGAGAGATTTTCCCCCTTCGTGATCCAGAATGGTTTTATCACAAATTTAAAACCTGTAAAACTAAATGGGAGCGTCGGATCGCTAAGAATGAGGGCTGACAATGGAGGGGGTTTGAGAAGTTTCAGGTGGGGGCGGTTGGTGAACAGTCTGGGGGTGAGGCCGCTGAGCCAGCGCAGGGGTCTGACTCAGCTGCCTCTGCTCGGGACCGACCTGACCCCGAGTTGGAAGCCATGGGAGCTGATTTCTTAGCTCGCTCCCGTGACTTCCAACTCGAGCAAGGGCGCGACGACGTGCTGGGCAGGCTCTTTGACCAAGCAGCTGTGGTTAATGGTTGGGTGGTCGAGCCCAGACGCAATCGCCGGGTACCCTCACTTTGAAATTAATCGAGATCTCTTGTACCGTATTGATAAATTACCACAAACCGGGGAAGTGCGTCACAAATTGCTCATCCTTCAGCCATTTAAAGAGGATTTGTTGCAACTGGCTCACGCTATTCACCTGTCTGGACATCTGGGGAGAGACAAGACCAGAGCTAGGCTTGTGTCATGGTTCTTTTGGCTGGGTCTGGATGGTGACATCAAGCATTTTTGTGAATGTTGTGGGGAGTGTCAGAAGGCTAGCCCTAGAGCCATCCCACGAAACCCATTGGTGCCCTTGCCACTTGTGGAAGCTCCGTTTGAGCGTATTGGAATGGATATAGTTGGACCGCTACAGCGCATTGCTGCAGGATACACTCACTTATTGGTCATCTTGGATTATGCTACGTGTTATCCAGAGGCCATTCCCCTCCGCTCTGCCTCTGGTAAATCTGTTGCCAACGAGCTAGTGAAGGTTTTTCTCTCGGGTAGGGATCCCCAAGGAAATACTGACTGACCAAGGCACGAACTTTATGTCCTGGCTAGTCCGTGGAACATGTAAACTTTTGGCGATTAAGACCATTAGGATTTCGGTTTTTCACCCCCAGACCGATGGTCTTGTGGAGTGTTTTAATAAGACCCTCAAAAACATGTTGTGCAGATTCATTGACAGTGACGTGCGCTACTGTGACCAGTTGATTCCGCCCCTTCCCTTTGCCATCAGAGAGGTACCTCAGGCTTCTACGGGGTTTTCACCATTCAAGCTGCTGTATGGGCAGAGACCCTGGGGTATACTCGATCTGGTCAGAGAAATATGGAAGCAACAGCAGGAGAATTCGACCAATACCGTCTGGACTGGGAAGGTGAACTATGAGATCTGCCAGCCGGAGCGACGGAGAGAAAAGCACATTTACCATGTAAACCTCTTGAAGCCCTGGTTGCAAAAGGAGGCTTTGTTAGTGGCACAAGCAGATGATGCCACAGACCTGGGACCTGAACTTTCTGTGTTGGCGGAAAAGGGGTCAGTACAGATTACAGACAATCTAACACCAACACAGAAATGTCAGGCTCGGGCGCTGGTGGCGGAATTTCCTGATGTGTTTTCTCCCGTCCCAGGGCAGACTCGAGAAGCGCACCATCACACTGAAGTTGAGCCAGAGGCACCAGTTTGCCAGAGGCCATACCCTACACCTGAGCGTAAAAGGCAGGTAATAAAGACAGAAATTGATGAGATGCTCAGGCTGGGTGTAACAGAGGAGTCCCAAAGTGACTGGAACAGTCTGATTGTGTTAGTGAATAAGCTGGATGGATCAACTCGATTTTGCATTGACTTAAGGCGAGTTAATGAGAAATCGAAGTTTGATGCTTATCCTATGCCCCGGGTAGATAAGTTGCTGGAGCATCTGGGCACGGCTCATTTTATGACGACACTGGATTTAACGAAAGGGTACTGGCAGATACCCCTGACCCCAGAATCAGAGATACGACGGCGTTTTAGACTCCCTTCGGGTTGTACCAATTTAGGACCATGTCTTTTGGGTTGCATGGAGCACCAGCCACTTTCCAGCAGATGATGGATCGCATTTTGCAGCCCCATCAGCAGTATGCCACTGCTTACATAGATGACAAGGTTATCCACAGTCAGGATTGGCCGAGTCATCTGTGTAAGTTAGCAGCAGTACTACAATTCTTGCGGGAGGCTGGGCTCACTGCTAACCCAAAGAGTCTGAGTATTTGGGGTATCAAGTAGGGAGTGGCCAGATCAGACCGCTGGTTGCTGAAAGCCTTGACTGACTGACCGGTCCCTACGACCAAAATCCAGATGCGCTCTTCTTGGCACTAGCGGGCTATTATTGGAAGTTCATCCCAAGCTTCACCACGCTCGCTGTTCCCTTGACAGACCTCACCTGGAAGGCTGCCCCAAATATGGTTCAGTGGACAGAGCCGTGCCAGAGAGCCTTTCTCGCTTTGAAGCAAAGGCTGTGTAGCAAGCCAGTGCTATGCAGTCTTGATTTCACTAGGAGGTTTACCCTGCAGTTGGATAAGTCAGTAACAGGTCTTGAGGCAGTGTTGTCTCAGGAGGTGCGGGGAAGCGAGCACCCGGTCCTGTATATCAGCAGGAAGTTCCTTCCTCAAGAGAAAAACTACAGTACCATAGAGAAGGAGTGTCTCGCTGTAAAATGGGCAGTCAAATCACTCCGGTACTACCTCCTGGGGCGACACTTCACCCTGATTACAGATCATGCCCCCTTAGTATGGCTTCACCAGATGAAGGATAACAACGCCAGGATCACGCGGTGGTACCTCGCCCTGCAGCCCTATGCTTTCAGGGTAGCCCACCGAGCAGGGAAACTGCATCAAAACGCAGTTTTTCTCAGGAAGGCATGGGGGTGAAGGATTTTCGAATGGACCGGTGGTGCCATTCTGTGGAGGAGGATATGTAACAGAGGAGACCTGCACTGACTCTCTGGGCGCATTCGTAGTGCTGCGGGAAGAGGCCTGTCAGTCACAGCATTGACACTGAGAGGTGGGAAAGAGGGTGTGTGGATTTTCCCCCTCTGAGTGGCGGGCTTTGGGGGGTTGCTGCACTAATAAAATGACGCTCTGGGGTTCCCTCGAGTCTGCTCCCTTGGAGAAAAAATGAGCCAGCCAGCTGGCGAAAGCTCTGCCACCAGATCGAGCATGGCCAGATGAAAGAAATAAAACAAAACAGATCATTAATTAAAAAGTGGAAGGAAAAAACAACCAACCAAAAGAAAAGAGAAAGAATGTAGAGATTGGGGAATCAATGGGTAGATCCTGAGTGTGTATAGGTGGAGGGAACACAGCAGTGTAGGACGGAGACCCGGACCATGCGGTTAGCGATGGTCAGGGTAACGCTGCCGATTGCAGCACCTTTATTTTGCAGTTTTGCTACTGTGTTTTATTTTGCCTTTTTCTTTCGTCTTTGGTTCTCATTATTATTTTGTTCACTTGCATATGCACTGGACTCGTACCTGAATTGGTAAACCTGTGGTCCTGTTTACTGTTGGCAGTATCCAGGCCACAGACAGCAGTGCCCTCTGTGGGTTAAAATAACTTGTTACAAACAGAAAATAAAACCAGACACCTGTGCGGTGTTTCCAAATACACCTTTCTGTCTCCCATGTGTCAAGTGAATTACCCACCACCCTTCCACAGTCCCTTAGAAGCTTGTGGATCCCACCACTCTCACCAAGCATTACACTAGCTCCATCACAGCTCTGAGCAATTATTTTAGCCTTTTCACTTTCTTCTGTGAATATAGCATCTAGCTGTTACATAATGGCTGTGGAAATAGCTTCAGCATTTCCATGTTTCAACTCAATGAACCAAATAAAACACTCAACAACACGTCCAGTTTTGGGAACAATGTACCTAAAAACTAGTACACTTTGGGAAAACATGGATCGAGAATTGGTTAGCAGTTTGCTACACATGTGGACTGGCAGAGCTATACTGGTGTTCTTTTCTGAAAGGAGACTAATATTGCAGATAGCAGACTGTTTGGTTCAAATTGCATGTACTGCTAACAATTGATAGAGACATTGCATCTACAAGCTTCTTGCCCAACATTGACTGCAAGCTAACAAGATAACAAAAGGCAGATTTATGGACATTTTGTCTCCAGGAGTGTGAAGAATGCACTGAGCTCAGAGGTTGTCACACACTAGACTACACACACACACACACACACAATAAATTAAATGACCTTTGCAATTGGTTAAAGTCAGAGAAAGAGGAGGTGGACCGTCTATACAGAAGGGTATTTAATGTCATGCAAACATTGTAATGAAGAGTATTCTGTTTGTCCTGTACCTGGGACCAGGCTCCCTGCATATTTCAATAAACCTAACAACTGATTGAAGGACTCTGCATTTTCTTGAATCTACTTAATCACCATCATCTATTTTGTTAAGTTACTTCATTGGCGAGCCACCTGTGGACTGTTTCCTGATACTTTTTTTTTCCAAATACCGGGGGGTTGATACTTGACTACGGAGAAACCTTTTTGCCATGCAGAGGACCAGGACAAAGCAGGCAGAAGGAGACTGTTTCTACTTTCAGCTCAGACGGTGTGGAGAATCTTTGAATCAGGACTTCAGATCGAACATATAACCACGTACATTGGTGAGTAGTTACTGGTTTTTTGTTTTATATGCAGTTTTTAGAATGTAGTGAGAATCAAGGGTAAAGTATGAAAGAGGACTTTTGACTACTTGATAATTCATGTACATTGAGGACACAATTAGTTAAGACTGCTTAACTAAAAGTGTATTGACTATTAGGACTTTATGTATGAAAGAGGACCTCTGGAATCCTAAAAAAAGTCAATCGAGTAAATCGTGTAGTGCTTTGACGTGCCAGGGAAGCTATGTACAGAACAGTAATGTACATGTTCATGTAACAGATCAGGAGTGTGTGTCTCGTAAGAAGAAAAAGACAAAGGCAATTCAAGACTGGTAGCCCACAAAAAACAGAACAAAAAAAAAAACTGTAATGCTAAAGATTCTATATCAACTTTGAGGAATGCATGTTGTAAAAATTAAATTAAAAGGTCACATTAAAATGTAATTAAGAAGTTGTTTATTAATGATTGTTTGAGCAATTCTGATTTTGCTCAAGCGTGGAGATAAAGTAACTTCTTAGTAAAACTACGTACTAAGAACCAGCACGAATACTTATTGTCTTGCCCCGATCATAAGAGGGTTTGATAAGGGAAAGAGACCCAGGTTAATGGATGAATTGTTTGACTGCAAAAGAATGGCCAACCTTTGGACTGAAACAGTAACACAAATATACAAAGGAACAATGTAAAAGTTTGTGTTGGATTATATTGATATACACAGAGCTTTTTGTTTTTCTAAGGGTTAACTAGAAAAGAAAGTGCAGAGAGGGAGAGAGAGAGAGATAATGTAGAGATTGCTGCTACATTGACTGCTTGAAAAAACACTTAGGAAGAAAACAAATGTTTCTGGAGATCAATAAATCTGAAACTAATTAAGTAAATCAACCTTGAAATATTTTATTACAAATATTTTCATGAAGCAAAGTTAAGTGTTTGTCTGTTTGTTTGTGAATTTTATGAATCACCTATGAATACATATTTGAAACCACGGATCACATGAGAATGAAATAGGAATGTTGGCGCAAGGGATTTTACAGTGCAGTATAGGACTGTAGGCTTGGTGGATAGTGGTACTGGATAATCAGCAGTACTGATTATGGAAAGTGTTTAGAAACTTATTTTTCAAGAATTAACAGATTTATTTGTAAATTCTTGAAAATGCATGGCGTGATATTAATCAAACTGACACGTTTTTGAAAAGGGTTTTATAACTTGATTTAAAAAACAATAAAAACAGAGAAAGCAATCTGTTTGCTACAGGCACATAAACTAACACAGAGAGACTAAATAACTTACCTAATAGGCTACTGTTTTATCAGCTGCAAGAGGGTGGGTTATTGAATTGAAAATTGTTGGAAAACATGGATTGAGAATTGATTAGGGGTTTGCTACATGTGGACTGGCAGAGCTATACTGGTGTTCTTTTCTGAAAAGAGACTAATATTGCAGATAGCAGACTGTTTGGTTCAAATTGCATGTACTGCTAACCACTGATAGAGACGATGCGTCTACAAACTGCCCAACAATGACTGCAAGCTAACGAGATAATAATGCTGTGGACTAGAAGGGAACAGGCGCTAGACTTCAGAGAAATCAAAAGAGATAATCCCACTGGCATCAAAGGGGGTCGCAAGGAGATAACAAAAGGCAGATGTATGGACCTTTTGTCTCCAGGAGTGTGAAGAATGCACTGAGTTCAGAGGTTGTCACACTAGACCACACACACAGACACACACACATTAACACTCACACAATAAATTAAATTACCTTGACCATTGGTTAATGTCAGAGAAAGGGGAGGTGGACCATCTATACAGAAGGGTATTTAATGTCACGCAAGCATTGTAATTTTGAGTTCTGTATGTCCTGTACCTGGGACCTGGGACCAGACTCCCTGCATATTTCAATAAACCTGGCAACTGATTGAAGAAACGGACTCTGTGCATTTTCTTGAATCTACTTACTCACCATCTATTTTTTAAGTACTTCAAAAATTGAATAAGGAATATTACATATACAAGATATCACTGAGGGATAATGTATACTAAATGGACCAGCAACTAAGTGTAAAATCTTTGGTTGACATTAGGCTGTCTGTGTTAGTATACTATCACCCTACAGGGGTTTCTTTGTCAATTATAAGCACAAATCGAAGTAGTGCACAATTAGCATAGGACTAAGCCCCTACCTAAAGGGTTACAATTTCAAATTGGGGAACAAATGTTGGTTATGAAAAACAAAAAAACAAAAAAATGGGGGATGGCTAGGGTGCCAATTGGGAAAGTTCCATATGAAACTATGGACAAACTTGTGCAAATCAATAAAGATTGTATAAAAGATATTAACTTGAAGTTTTTTTCGATTCTGGGTGATGCGCTCAGAAATAGCTGTTTTGTGATAAGACAAAAATAAAAAGACTTTGCACTTAAACACCAGTAGAGATCTTGTAAATAAATAAGCTTACAAAGGCTTAAACAGATCACTGGATTTAAGAAGCGAGTATTATATTTCTCTGTTACAAACTGCTTTAATAGCCTATACATTCCCAGATGAAATAAAGAAAATTCAAGGAGAGAATAACCCCATTGAAGGTTTAAATGAAATCAGATGTTATCAAAAGAATTAATATTGCACTTGATTTTTCTAGCTTTGGAAAATAAATAATTCTGATGGAGATTCAAGCATTGGGACACAGGTGGAGACAACGGTGAAACAACTGATCGTACAGCAGGGGCTGTGAATGGGACGAGACCATTGAAAACTGCTGTGCTACTGAAGAATATTGTCAGCTATACTGGACATTCATTTTCAAAAGAACGTGACATTTGAATGATTCAGTGTTGTATATGTCTAAAATGAATGAAGGGAAATTCATGTTAACATTATTTGTAATAGGTTAGCAGTAGAAGTGCTGTGCAAAATTATTAAATTTGTGGGGGTATTGTATAGAGAATATCACGAGATATAATTAAGGTTTTTTATGACTGTATAAGAAACACTTACATACTAATGTGTTACTGTGACAGGGTCTTCCTCGAGTCACGCGTGTGGGTAGCCGCTGTTCAAGCATACAGAGAGACTGAGGTGGTGTTGAAACGCCGGCACAGGCGCGCAGGATTTATTAACAAAAACAGAAAACGAAAGTAAAATAAAGGCGGTCATGTGACGTTACCAGCGATGGTAACGCACAGAGGACAAATACAGTAAACCGTACAAAAAGTGCAAAATAAAACACAATACCCCAAACTATAACTCAAAAAGGTGCCGTGAAAACGGCAGGCCTTGCAGCAGCCCCGAGCAATCTCCCGCGGATGTTTTTAAACTGACGGACACTCGGTCGAGACCCGCCCACGTGCTGATTGAGGACCAGCACAGCCAATCACTTGCTGCCCTTCCTCAACCAAGCATAGGAGGCAGCAAGTCTCAATCGAGCGCCCGTCTGTAAACAATAATACAATCAAACTAAGCAAGTCCCAAAACGTCACAAAATAAACCCACTCCCACATATAAACCACACAAACACTAGTTTACCACTGTGCAGGGCAATCGCACTGCCACAGTTACATATAGATAGTTAAGCATTCACACGCTATTTTAGTACTTGTTCAATGTATAGTGATCATTTTTAAGTCATAGTTTTAGTTTGTAATCAATCTTACGTGCATTTTAAGATTGAGATGGTCGAGCTAGAATATTGGATTATAGAATGATGGAATTTGACATATGCAAGTTAAAAATAACAATGATTCACCTAAATTTGTAAGGTCAGAGCAACATACCAATATCCAGAATTGGCTTCAAAGGGAAATAGGTAGTACAATAAAAGATCACAAACAGCGAATAGCCGAACAAATGTATGAAGGTAATGAGAAACGTAGGAAGAGGGGGCTTTTTGATGAAATAGCAGGCTGGTTTGGTGCAGGAAATTCGGTTGCAAATAGCTGGGATATTTATCAAATGTCAAGAGGGCAAACTTGGATAGCAAGTACTGTTGGAGAAGGAATGGAAAGATTGGGGAATGGACAAATGTATGTAAATCAAGGGATTACACTCCAGGGTACAGCTATATATGAGCTAATAGATGAAACAGAGGGAGCCTTGCGCAATTTGACCAAAGCGATAGATTGTAGAATATTTGCGGGTGACCTTTTAAAAACAATGAAGGAAGAAATAATGGACATTAGGCTAGGAGTGGTACCTAGACATGCACAGGAGGAACTCAGGTTGAGGTTGGCAATGTTCCATCCTGATCAGACTGACCTCCTGGGAGCTAGTTTAGTGTGGCCAAAGGAGAACGGCAAGGAACCACCTGGTCATATAGGGTTCTATCTCTCAATACCATACATGGATCCTAATAACAAAGTTCAACGAGGGAACTGGAGTGGTGTGGTGCGTAAAGCATGCTGTTATGAAACAAACAGTCAAGTAGTTTGCCGGTGTCCTGCAATCACCGGAATCAACAGAAATATAAGCACTGAATTAGAGGTACATCCACTAGAGGGGTGGAAAAAAGCAGTGCAGGTTGGGAAATATCAATGGTGTGTGTTGAGTAACCATACCAATTTTAAGTATGGAGATTTAATTTGTCAGGCTTCTCCAGGATTTTGTTTTACTCCAACACATGCAGTTCAGATTGGAGATCTATATATACCTGAAACTGAAGCAGACGAGTTCCAAATTACAGCTTGGTGGGATGACACGTTTCTAGATTCATATTCGGTCATTTTTTCTCAAATGCACAAATTGGTTAAAATAGCCCAACAAAGAGCGGAAGAGAAGCTGCTCAAAGCTAAGGTCAAAGTTGATTTGGCACAATCAAAAGCCACTGTATTGAAACAATATGGATGGGTATGGCAGGCCTTAGGGAACACTTTTTGGGATTATATTGTTTTAACAATACTGTTATTAGTAATAGTATTGATCCTGTGGAATAGCATTCAGTGTTTCTGGTGGAAAAAACAACAGCGACAGTTACAAAGGACCATTGACAGATGGGAAACTGTAAACTTACTGGGAGCCACCATGAATAAGAAATAACACCTGTGTACAGTGATATTAACTGTATTTACTGTATTTTTCTATGTTTATTTTTCATTTTTTTGTATTATTTGTACGTATCTTTGTTTTGTTTTTGCTTATAGCAAACTTACCTATAGAAACAGCGAAAACAAGGTAGATACCTACACATAATGGAGAGACTTAGAATGAGAGGAACATGATTAACTATAATATATTATACAAACACATTACTTGATGTGACTACTCAGAACCAGCGAAGAGGACATCTGAGGGCTCGGGATCACGTGAGCAACTTGGTTGTAGCAGGTCACCCCCCTCCATCTTATATTCTAAAAGTAGGGTATGGTAGAAAAAATGGATTGAGAATTGATTAGCAGTTTGCTACGCATGTGGACTGGCAGAGCTATACTGGTGTTTTTTTCTGAAAGGAGACTAATATTGCAGATAGCAGACTGTTTGGTTCAAATTGCATGTACTGCTAATAATTGATAGAGACGTTGAGTCTACAAGCTTCTTGCCCAACACTGACTGCAAGCTAACAAGATAACAAAAGGCAGATTTATGGACCTTTTGTCTCCAGGAGTGTGAAGAATGCACTGAGTTCAGAGGCTGGCGCACTAGACTACACATACAGACACACACAGACACACAATAAATTAAATGACCTTTGCAATTGGTTAATGTCAGAGAAAGAGGAGGTGGACCATCTATACAGAAGGGTATTTAATGTCAAGCAAACATTGTAATGAAGAGTATTCTGTTTGTCCTGTACCTGGGACCAGACTCCCTGCATATTTCAATAAACCTAACATTTATTAACCGTTTTCTTAAACAGCCAGTAGTGGCAGAAAAGACTGATCTAATATTTAAAAACGTTTAGAATTTTAAAAAAAAAAAAATTAAGAAAAAAGACCTGACTGATCGACAGGATTTAAAAAAATATATAAAATATTATAAAAATACACAAATATTGTATGCTATATTTAATAATTGATTATCCTAAACAGGTAGTGGTGGGTACTCTGTAAATTAACAACAAAACTGCCATTAACGGCAAGAAGCACTGCTTAAGAGAAGCAGCCTCAAAGGAAAACGGGATAAATGGCGCGAAATATAGGCAAATTAAATCTATGAAAACAACAATATATGAGGAATGTGAAATCATATGTGAAAATAAAGATAGATGAAGTAGACAATAATTCGACTTTAGATACTTTTAGAATAATTAGAATACCAATATGGAAACAGCTTAAACGTGTTCTGTCGTTTTGCAAAGTAGCACTCTGCAAGACTGAGAGACAAAGTTTTGTGCAGTTTGTATTTAGCCTTGGTTATACCGACACATGCTTACTGATCCCCTGATCACCGTGTTCGCTACCAGGCTGCGCTCCATCCAGACCTTTTTAAACCAATCATAACCAGTCCTGGCTGACGGCTGGTTGCTACTGTGCATTGGCACGCCGGGTTTAGGTGCTCGCTTTTCTGAGCGAACAGAGCCCGTCTTCAGTCTATTAAACAGACGGGATGAGCTGCATTGTTCATGTGCCAGTGTCACGTGAGTGAGGGAAATGAAACGCACGTCACCCAGACGATGGGAAGCACAATTCATTTACAAAAATGCTGGGGGTTCGGCGAACATGCGAACGCTGTTAACCAACCAACACTGCTGCAACCAGATTATCTGATTCTGACTACATACTGTGTTGTAAATTTAACAAACAATAAGCATAAAATACACATTTGTGCATTTTACTGAATTTACTGTTATTTTTATGTAATAAGTACACTTTCCCTAATAAATGTGCTGTGTTTTGTTTTAGTATGTAATTGTTGCAATCAACCTGTTGTAAATAACATCTTGTTATTCCTTTGCAGAAACTTCAATCTGGACTGTTGGGCAGTTTTGTGCACTGGGGGGAACGCCATGCCAGACAAACGCTCCGGCTGGACCTGCAGCTGCCAAACTCCTCTGTCCACTGGTTCAACATTGAGACGTGAAAATAAGTCCCGCAAGTCCACCGTGGTAAACCAGTCGCCCAGCCAGAAAGACTAGAGTATGTGATGAGTCAGCATTTGGAACCGCCTCTGTTTAAAAAATCAGTTGAGGAACCGCAGATTCAAGATGGGGCGAACGCCGCCGTCCTCTTCGGTACCAGAAAGTAACTCGAGTAGAACCCCTCCCCGTGAGAGGTTGAATGTACGAGACGAATGGCGCACTTGCCCAATAAGGCTGCCACTGTGTGGAGCACTAAGGCCTGAATCTGGTCCGTCACAAACGTAGCTGTGACGCCACGAAAAGGAGGAGGTCCCAAGCAAAACTGAAGCGCTTAAGTGTCCTGTGCAGTCGCGAGCACCCAAGTGTCTGAGGTGCAAGCGTGCCAGTAGTGCAGCTGTTGTGCCGTGAACTGGGTTCGAGGCCGCAAGCCTGGAGGCCCTGCTGGGGCTGCTGAGGCTGAGGCGGGGATGACTGAGGCGGCTGCCTAGGGCGATTGCCAGCGGCTCGACCTACCCCGTGTCGGAGTGGGGGGAGGGAGCAACGTGGCCACCTGCCGAGACGCCTCGCGTTCGCAGTGAGACCGCTACAGGATCTCCTCCGCTGCTGGACCAAAGGTGTGGCCTGGTGATATAGGCGCGTCTAAAAGTGCAGCCTTGTCTACATCAGGCACCCGCCACAGCCACAGCCACAGCCGACTACGCGCAACCACCAGGCTAGCCAGGTTCCAGCCCAGGGTCTGCCCCTGCAGGCTGGAGATCTGTAGCAACGTGTTAGACAGCAGGCGCAACTCAGTGCCCCCCGGCTCTGGGAGCGGGGTGTCACATAGAATGACGTCCATGTATGCCACCAGCATACCAATGTGTTTGTAAGGCGGCTACTCTGAGCCCCTGCTACACAAGCCCTATGGATATGTGTCTCCGTTATCTTGCATTGCGGGTTCAGGCACATAGGGTCCTTGGGAAGACCTCACACCGGTGGAGCCTTCACCAAGGCCGCAATGGTGGAGTCTACAGGGGAAAACCTCGCCAGGCCCAGCTTCTCCACACCTTCCAGTGAGGCCAGTTGAGCATGCCTCAACTGACTAGGCGCTGTGGCTGGGTGATCCCAAGAGGAGCGGACCGCCTCCATAAAGTCAGGAAAGGCGGGGAAGGGCTGTGGCCGAGGAGCCACGTCATGCAGCCGAAAAACAGAGAAACGTGGCTCTGCCGCTGTTGCCCAGGGGACCCGCAGGTATGTTGCGGCGTGCCTCATGAGCGCGGACAATGACCCTTACAGTGGTGGCACACTAGTGCCCGAGGACACCTCAGAACTAGGGACCGCTTTGGTCGGGAACTTGGGGTTTGCCTCGACATCCATTTCCGCCGGGAAGATGGACTCCCCCCACAAGGCGGTGACAGAAAGCGCATTCTCGTCGGAGAACAGCGCCTGTTCTTCCTGCTCGCCCTGTTATCCCACTGGGAGGCCAGGGGGCGGTACAGCGACCCTCAGTGGTACTGGAGGGTGCGTGCGGCACCTCAAGCGGGCCTGCTGCCTCTCCAGAAGCTCCATAATGCGAGCAATCTGGGCCTTCATGTCCATAATGTCCGGCGCCTGCCGATGTTTCTTCACCCATTTCGCCTTAGGCGACAGGGAGTGGCTGTGGGTGGATACGGACGCCTGTGCACAAGGAACCCCCCCCCCCCCCCCCACCCAGGGGAGCCCTGTGACAGCGTCAAGGGCGTGGCTGGGAAGGACCTGCTACGGGGGAAGCAGAACGCCCTCTGCAACTCTCTCCAGGTGACTGGCAAGCACCAGGGGCTGAAAAGCCAAGCAGATGCTGCAGGAGACCCGTCCTTGTAAGGCTGAATTGGTGTGCTCAGCACCGAGCACACAGGGTATGCCTGTCTTCCTGCAGGATGTTATTCCCACAGACCTCGCAAGCATGGAACCCAGCCCTGCCCATCATTGCTGGGTCATACAGCATGCTTAGGGCGACGTGTAGTACTCATAGCGGAAGTGCGTAACACAGGGGGCCATGCGCCATACGCACGGGTGTAGAACACTGCGCATACAATGTATTGGTTACACCACGTAGCATGTGCACCAGTTAATCCTCTGCGCATTCAAGCAAGCTGGGTTGTGCAATCTAATACAGAGCGAGGACACGCAGCAACAATCCAAACACCGAGGCCCCGACCGCAGCACAGGCGGCGGCTGGTGGGCTGACTTGACAATGGGGACAAGGCAAGCCTAACCCCGGTAGAGTAACAGCGCTCTCCCAAGCAAAAAAGGTGAAAAAACACACTTACTCCTTTAAAATCAACACTGCATAGGCAGTCAACTCACAGACGACAGACAGTAAAGACAAAGCAGCCTGCAATGCAAGTGAGCAGGCTGCTGAAAGGAGACAGTTTCAGGAGACTCAGGAGACTACTGATTCCGTGAAAGCAGCAAGTCACCTTTCAGCACAAAGTACAAGGGAACTAGCAGCAGCCTCAGCACAGCGGTTTTTAAGTAATAAAAGAGGGCTCAACAGATGGTCTTACCTTACCAACTTGAGAAGCGAAAAGAGATCAGAGCCCCTTGGTAGGCGGGGCCAAGGAGGTCACCGGGGGAAGGGGGCCTATCGGCATCTTTGATAGTAATAGCTCAGTGACACCCATAAACAATGTTTTGGTGGCCATCTTCGAATTGAAAGGGAACACCATCTTCCACTAAAAACGTGTATGTTTTCTACATATATTAACAGGTTTATATATCCCACGTAGACTTGATTAAAACGTCAAAAACAGTAGTCCCTACAAGAAGAAAAGTGTTTGTACCCACTTTCCCACTGAATTTATTGAAAAGGTTCAAAATCATCAAGCAACTTACCGTGAAAATAATATAACTGTAAAGTGAGCCTACAGAAACATTTGCTTACACCACAGTATGTCCACGAATGACATTTTATAAAGGAAATACACAATTGGCAAGTATGATTGTAACTATGCATAGAAATAATTTTCCAACATAAATTTTACAAACATTACCACAAGTTTAGAATTGTATTTATATTATTTTTTGACAACTGAGGTGACACTTTTTTTGGCCAAATCGTAATGTGTCCAATAATTAATGAGGAAGAGTTGCTGTTTATATTTTTTCAACTGTTGTTATTTTAAATGCCTTAGACCCAATTCCCACTTGTGGTTTAGGTCGGGTGAAATTTAGACCAGCTTTTTTATGCAGCCTAAAGTAGGCAATGCTGCCTCAGGGCTGGCCTATTTGTATATGTGAACCCAACACAGGCTCTGGGCCAGCCTTAACGCGTCAATGCGGTGACGTACCTCAAACTAGGTCGAGCGTAGTAGATCAAATAATATCGGTTTTAAGAGGTAGCAGCTGGGGACGATGCAGAAATTAACCCTTAGCAATCTATTTAATAATTAATCTATTGTTAATTTTCACAAAAGCTGTTTTAATTTTTTTTTTTTTTCCCCCAGAGTAAACAAGGTTTAAAAGGTATTGAATCTCAAAAGGTCAGTCCTGCACCTCCAGCCAAGCCCCATCACCTGTTTGCTGTACTTTTCACATACCTCTTATAGACATAGATACTGATAAATCCTCTCCTGATCACTCGTTTTATAACCAAACTCCTCAATAATGCTATCCAAGTCATTATTTTATTACTATAACATCAAAAAGCTCTGCAAATGTCCACGATATTCTTTGAGCGCTGTATGCAGAAGCAGCTATCTCCTTCATGTCCGTGTTATCTCTGTGGTGCAAGGGACCATCAGATACGCCCTTTTGAGTGGAGTTC
This sequence comes from Polyodon spathula, assembly GCF_017654505.1. NCBI lineage: Eukaryota > Metazoa > Chordata > Actinopteri > Acipenseriformes > Polyodontidae > Polyodon > Polyodon spathula. Next base: position 29,553,947 of record NC_054546.1, read on the forward strand.
AGACAAAAAACTGCAGGTTTTTCCGAGAACTCTTGGAAATACTGAGCAGCAGGCCAGAGATACACCCACCACGGATCTTGGATTTTATGGGACCTACGGCGATCTCCAGCCCGGAAAATAGCAATGGGGAATGCACTGAATACACCAACACTTTTGACGATGATGGGTCAGTATTGAATGGTAAGTATTTCTTGATCGTACAGCTTTCATTAAAATGATAAAACTCTCTCTCTCTCTCTCTCTCTCTCTCTCTCTCTCTCTCTCTCTCTCTCTCTCTCTCTCTCTCTCTCTCTCTCTCTCTCAGACTTTTCCACATTTTATTGTGTTACAACATTGGATCAAAATAGATTTAAATTAGGAGTTTTTGCCACTGATCAACATAAAAAAGTCCATAATGTCAAAGTGAAAAATAAAATCTACAAATTGTTCTAAATTAATTACAAATATATTATAAATATATTATAATAATCAATTGCATAAGTATTCACCCCCTTTGCTATGACACACCTAAATAAGCTCTGGTGCAACCAATTGTCTTTAGAAGTCACATAATTAGTTGGAGTCCACCTGTGCGCAATTAAGGTGTTTCACATGATTTCAGGTTAAATACACCTGTCTCTGGGAGGTCCCACTGTTGGTTAGTACATTTCCTAACAAAAACTACATCATGAAGAAGGACTATTCAAAGCAAATTCGGAATAAGGTTCTTCAAAAGCACCAGTCAGGGGTAGGATATAAGAACATTTCCAAGGCATGGAATATCCCCTGGAGCACAGTAAAGTCTATTATTAAGAAATGGAGAGAATATGGCACAACTGTGAATCTGTCTAGAATAGGCCGTCCTCAAAAATCTAATATCCAGATGAGAAGGGCACTAGTCAGGGAGGCCACCAAGAGGCCTATGGCAACTCTACAGGCACTCAAGTGTGGACCCAGTCACAAAACTGGCCTTTATGGGACAGTGACAAAAAGAAAGCCATTGTTGAAAAAAACTCAGATCAAATCTCGGCTAGAGTTTGCCAGAAGGCATGTGGGAGACTCTGAGACCAAGTGGAAGAAGAGTCTATGGTCTAATGGGACCAAAATAGAGCTTTTTGGCGCAAGCCTAACACCGCACATCATCCTGAGAATACCATCCCTAACGTGAAGCATGGAGGTGGCAGCATCATGCTATGGGGATGCTTCTCTGCGTCAGAGCCTGGAAAGCTTGTGAAGATAGAGGGCAAAATGGAAGCAGCAAAGTAAAGAGAAATCCTGGAGGAAAACTTTCTGAAGTCACTAAGAGACCTGGGACTTGGGAGAAGATTCATCTTCCAGCAGGAAAAGGACCCAAAACATACAGCGAACGCCACACTAGAGTGGCTTAAAAACAAAAAGGTCAATGCCCTGGAGTGGTGCAGTCAAAGTCCGGACCTCAATCCAATTGAGAATATGTGGAGTTGAAAATTGCCATTCACCAAAGGTCCCCATCCAACTTAACGGAGCTTGAGCAATTTTGCAAAGAAGAATGGGCAAAAATTGCAGTGTCCAGATGTGCAAAGCTGGTAGAGACTTATCCAAATAGACTCATGGCTGTAATTGCTGCACATGTGCCTCTACCAAATATTGACTCAAGGGAGTGAATACTTATGCAATAATTTTCTGGTTTGTACTTGTAATTACACTGAACAAATATATAAGCGCAACATGCAACAATTTCAAAGATTTTACTGAGTTAGTTCATATAAGGAGATCAGTCAATTTAAATAAATTTATTAGGCCCTAATCTATGGATTTCACATGACTGGGAATACAGATATGCATCTGTTGGTCACAGATACCTTAAAAAAAAAAAAAAAAAAAAAAAAAAGGTTGGGGCATGGATCAGAAAACCAGTCAGTATCTGGAGTGACCACCATTTGCCTCATGCATCGCAATACATCTCCTTTGCATAGAGCTGATCAGGCTGTTGATTGTGGCCTGTGGAATGTTGTCCCACTCCTCTTCAATGGCTCTGCGGATACTGGCGGGAACTGGAACACGCTGTCGTACACGTCGATCCAAAGCATCCCAAACATGCTCAATGGGTGACATGTCTGGTGAGTATGTAGGCCATGGAAGAACTGGGACATTTTCAGCTTCCAGGAATTGTGTACAGATCCTTGCAACATGGGGCCGTGCATTATCATGCTGAAACATGACTTGATGGCGGCGGATGAATGACACGACAATGGGCCTCAGGATCTCGTCACGGTATCTCTGTGCATTCAAACTGAGATCGATAAAATGCTATTGCGTCGTTGTCCATAGCTTATGCCTGCCCATACCACAACCCCACCGCCACCATGGGGCACTCTGTTCACAAAGTTGACATCAGCAAACCGCTCGCCCACACCACGCCATACACGCTGTCTGCCATCTGCCCAGTACAGTTGAAACCGGGATTCATCCATGAAGAGCACACTTCTCCAGGGTGCCAGTGGCCATCGAAGGTGAGCATTTGCCCACTGAAGTCGTTTACAGTCAGGTCAAGATCCTGGTGAGGATGACAAGCACGAAGATGAGCTTCCCTGAGACGGTTTCTGACAGTTTGTGCAAACCCAGTTTCATCACCTGTCCGAGTGGCTGGTCTCAGACGATCCCGCAGGTGAAGCCGGATGTGGAGGTCCTGGGCTGGCGTGGTTACACGTGGTCTGCGGTTATGAGGCTGGTTGGACGTACTTCCAAATTCTCTAAAACGACGTTGGAGGCGGCTTATGGTAGAGAAATGAACATTCAATTCTCTGGCAATATTCCTGCAGTCAGCATGCCATTGCACACTCCCTCAAAACTTAAGACATCTGTGGCATTGTGTTGTGTGACAAAACTGCACATTTTAGAGTGGCTTTTTATTGTCCCAGCACAAGCCACTGTAATTAGTCTGTTTTGCAGCCAGGCTTTAACCACTGACAGGCACACTATTTAAACCTATTTTTCTGGGCTGAAATCTATCTGGCATCATGGAGGCGTTACTTGCATTAAAGTTTCATATAGCCCAATACAAATTACCTGTAAATAACAGGTTATAATAAGTGTCAATAACTTGAATTAATGTAATAATTTCTTAGATTCTGTTTTATAGTTCAATACATTGGAAAAAATAATAAAGTGGTTAAATAAGACAGCAGACCAAACAAGGTATTATCATTTAAAACAACCTCCACTAGAATTTTTAACTCTTCTGCATGCAGTTTTAGTTTGCGTTGCCTCTGCCTGTGCCCTGCTGAGTGCTGTGTCTGTTGATCACTCATCTTCGGTCAATGTAAGCCACCTCCACCTTCCACAATCAGCCACTGATCAAAAGATACAACTGGACTGCTGGAGCTTTTTATATCACGGTGGTCACGGCTAAGTCTTGGACATTATCGTGCAACTTAAATTACAGCTCATAATAAATGTAGTGTACACTCTACGGTATGCAAATTAGCCAAATAAATGTGCATATAAATCAATGCGTTCTCTGTTAGTAAATAGGACACTAAATTTAGATTCATGGTGCATGTTAGGCTCGCTATTTAATGTGCACGCTACAGCTACCCCTGCCCCATAGCAAACGACGCCCCTGAAAATACGCAATACAACTAGCTAAACCAATTAATCCATAATCTGTTCATGATAGTAATTCTTCAAACATGTTTGATATTATTTAAAGACAATAAAACAGTTAAATAAAAGTAATTCCCAGTATTGTTTTATTGTATTTGTCATTGTTTGTAATCATTAGTAATTATTAGTTCACATACTTTCAAATAACTATTTTATTACTGTTCTTTTGTATGCAAAAAGATAATATAATATTATTATGCATTTTAATAAATATTGAATGTAAGCAATCAGGAAAACTTTAGGCATTTGTCAAATATTCTGAAATGCAATATTTGATTAAAACACCAACATCCAAGGCATGTTGTTACCTATAGCTACAGGTGGTTTACCTTTATAAGACTACAACAAGTATATAGGTTATGTACTATATATACATATTATATATATATATATATATATATATATATATATATATATATATATATATATATATATATATATATAATAGAATATTATTCTATATAGGTTGTCGGCTCAGCAAGTTGTTTTAAAAATAAAGAATAACAGCCGAGTTACTGACCTATTCTGTTCATGTAGTCCTGCAATTCTAATGCACTCCTTGAAATTCTCTTTGAGTAGTGTAAGAGTAAACTCAAGCAAACATCACAATAGGTATTGTGGTTTTATATATCATTGTTATTATTAATGTGGGAGTGAACAATCCTGTGGCCAACCAGCCCCTCCCACCAACTAGGTAACACACATAATCTTCTAAATTGAACACGTAAACAGGTTTGTACAGTATTTGTTAAAATGTATAACCTAAACTAAAAATAAATAAGTAAATAAAACTAAAACTGAAACTTGTTGCAAAGGTGAAAAATATTATTTTCTTAAGAGTTTTGGTGTGACAAAAAATAATTTTGGATTCTTGAAAGTTGGTGTTTATTTTTTAACAGTCAATTCAATAAACAGTACCAACTCTTCAATTTATTTTATTTTTTAGCATTTACCAGTAAGCTGAAGTGTAATAATTATTTTGCATTAAGCATTGTTTAAAAAAAAACACTTGCATCCTTTGTTTTCTGTGGCATATATAACTTGCTATTCCAGTTAGAAATGTTTAAAAATCTTAAGAACTCTTAAGGGTCCTTTTAATGTAAAATGCTTAAGCCTGTTTTTTCTTAAGCAAAGTTAAATACTAACCAACTGGTTTCTTAAGGATGTGGAAGTGTTTTGTATTTAACTGCGACTGCAATGTATGGAAATATGGACCAATTCACCATTTCAGCAACATGGAAGATTTCTATAGTAAAGTTATCTTCATTATAAAAAAAAATAATTAGTGTCATTAGTGTCAGAGGCAATGTGATCAGGTACTGTAATGCCATGTTGTAACTTGCATCTTAGCTGAACTCAGACTATAACCAAGGTTGAGTACTAGGAATACTGAAATATTATTGCTTAATAGTGAGGAAAATGTAACAACTATTCCAATACATGGAATAAACCAGCTTGGGATGTGAAAAGCTGGAACTATTGCTTAATTGGTAGAGTCCTGGCTTCAGCGTTACAGTCGTTAACCTGAAATACAGTGTCAGTTTAATTGGTTTTGGAAAGTTGGTTCTCTCTTTAGAATGAGGATATTCCATGGTCTTATTCAGTCTCCTAGAATCATGACCAAGCCCTAATTTTAAATGTTGCCAACTGTTAGTCAATGTTGCCTGTAACAATCATTAATGATGCAGTCTTTAAAAATAAATAAATAAAAATACGTTAAATTCTAGGTGATTCTAAACTTTTGGCCATAGCCATCGTTGTACAGTTTGCCGAGGCATAAAGCTAGTTTTGAAGTGTTAATGTCTCTTTTCTGAATAAAAATAAATTTTGCTAATGATATCATGTGTTTTTACACAGGGGAATTAGGACAGCAGCTGTGTGAGCAGGGTTTCTTATTTTAATTGAGTGTGTTTGTGTGTTTAATACTGTTAATACAGCTACACTGACTGGACAAAAAAGAATGACCTGATCCCAGTGTCTTGATTATATAGAAACATTTGTGTTCTGTCCATTGATGTATTTTTATTAAGTATTTTTATTTTTAAATAAGTATTTTATAAGAAATGTAGAAATGTCTGGGTCCTGCCTCTTAGGGTGTAGCTGATTAATATGTTCCTGCCCAACCCCTTAAATATTCTACATCTGTTTAACTCTGCTGGTATTATTATCTCCTGTCATCTCGATCTGAGTAGGAGCTTTGTATTTTTTAATTTGAAGCACACCCTGAGCACATTTTGAAATTGCAAAAATACTTGTCACCAGCATATTTAATTGACATTATCACAGTCTACATTTGATATTTTCAAGTCATCCAAATATCACTGTTAACTCTGCTGCACTGATTGATCTTACCAAGGCTCTGTATTTTCTGTTCTCGCAAAATGTCTTTATGGATCACTTGCTTTTAGAGTAATGATAACTTTCAATTAGTTTTATATGCCTGAATCTGCTTGAAAAACCTTTATTTGCACTACCTTTATAATGAACAACAATCAGGTTTTCAAAAACGCACTTGTCATACAGAACTAGAATAAAAAATGTGGTGAGTACTGCAGCAGCTTTAGCCATTGCCGATACATCAATGTCTTGTTCACCTCAGGTTATAATTCAGCCTAATAAAAGGAAGCTACAGCTAATGCTTCCAAATACCCATGCGTCCGATCCATACTCCGTACTCACCCAGTTCTCGGTTCATTTGGAAATCTAACTTCCAACTGCTCTGCCACTCATAGAAATACCTACTGTTATTACAAATAGCAAAGTAAAAATAACAATTCTCACTGTAATCCACGATGATTCCGTATGCAAAACACGTTTCACTATAGCTCTTGTTAAATAAATAAGCACTGGTATCAATCATTAAAGTTTCTGTTGTGTGTGTAAATTAAATCTGGTTTTACAACATTTATAAGTGCATCATGAGATTTGTGGTTGGTGATAAGGCTTTTTGTGATTAAGAGATAATTTGTTTCTAATTAAATGGTTTATTTTTACAGAGCAATTTGCATGGATGGAATGTCAATTCAACTGTTACCGAAACCACTTCATGTCATTTTGTATCAAATGACAAGACAGTAATTCCATTATAAGTGCAGAGCTATTTTTAGCTCTCTCCACAGTTCTTGTTTCAAAAGTTTATTTCTTAATGAATACAAACTGTAAGAGGATCAGAAACAAAGATTAGTTAGGTATTATCAGTCCTGCAAAAATCATTAATCCGAGCAGCAGTCCCAACTTGATTAGATGAGCAAGAGTCTAATGCACCAAAATCAGTGTTAAAAAAAGTTTAAAATGACACAAACCAACCTGCTGAATACCATTTGTGAGATTCATGTGAACATTAGTCACCTATATGAACAGTACCTACGCTTGACCTAACCTTGGCAAAATGTTTCAACATTGGGCCATAGAAGGATTCCCCAGAAGCAATCACACTGATGTGATTGACAACAGACAAGACTGACAACATTGCAGAGTGCAAAAGGTATCTGCTTCAACATTGTAAAAGCTGGGAGGGTCACAACAGAGGAGCACCCTTTACTTTCGTTATCGCCCTCACCTACGGCTCGGGAAACATAACTCCAGTCGCGGTCATCTACCACACCGCATCGACGGGCTCTATCGTTTAAATAAATTATAATTACACACACACACACACACACACACACACACACCAGTGTACAAAACATTAGGAACACCTGCCTAATATTGAGTGGCATGGACTCTACAAGGTGTCGAAAGCGTTCCACAGAGATGCTAGCCCATGTTGACTCCAATGCTTCCCACAGCTGTGTCAAGTTGGCTGGTGGTGGATCTCTACTCCGAATAGCTCATTCCATCTCATCCCACATATGCTCAATTGGATAGAGATCTGGTCACTAGGCAGGCCACTACAGTAAGCTGAATTCACTGTCATGTTCATGGAACCATTCCTGGACAATCCTATTCTTGAGGCATAGGGCATTATCCTGCTGAAAAAAATCCATTAGCAGATGGATACACTGCTGCCATGAAGGGATGCACCTGTTCAGATATCCTGTGGTATGCAAACATTGCTCCACTTTTACCAAGATGCCCAATGAGTGCCATGAAAACACACCCCACATCATCACACCACCACCTCCAGCCTGCAATGTTGAAACGTGGCATGATGGATGCATGTACTCATGTGGTTTTCTCCATACCCTGGTCCTCCCATCAGCGTGAGACAGCAGGAACCAGGATTCATCAGACCAGACAATGTTTTTCCAATCCTCCAGTGTCCAGTGTTTTTGTTCCTTAGCCCACTGGAACCACAGTTTCTTGTGTTTTGCTGAAAGAAGTGGAACTCTGTTAGGTCGTCGACTGCCATGTCCCATTCGTGTCAAGGTACGACGAACTGTGCATTCTTTTATGGGTCTTTCAGCACCAATGTTGTACTGGACTGTCAGCTGACTAATTGTACCCCGTCTGTTGCTCTGCATAATTCGTGTCAGCCTCCTTTGGCCTCTTTGATCAGTGAGCTGTTTTCGGCCACTGGCCTGCCGTTGGCTGGATGTCCATTGGGTGGTGGACCATCCTTGATACAAACGGGAAACTTTTGAGCGTGAAAAATTCAGCAGCGTTGCAGTTCTTGACACACTCAAACCAGCGTGCCTGGCACCTCCTACCATACCACTTTCAAAAGGCAATTAAATCTTTTCTCTTGCTCATTTACCCTCTGAATGGCACACATACACAATCCATGTCTCAATTGTGTCAAGGCTTAAAACTACTTCTTTAACCTGTCTCCCCTTCATCTACACTGATTGAAGTGGATTTAACAGGTTACATCAATAAGGGATCAAAGCTTTCACCTTGATTCACCTCGTCAGTCTATTTCATGGAAAGAGCAGGTGTTCCTAATGTTTTGTACGCTCAGTGTGTGTGTGTGTGTGTGTGTGTGTGTGTGTGTGTGTATATATATATATATATATATATATATACACATATATAAATGTAACTTTCATTCAGGCAATACAGCAGGGGATCAGGTTGTGCTGTGTGTACTACCCTGGCCTTGATTTAGAAACACTACCGTCAGATCTGGCTGCAATTGTACTTGGTCAGTTCTGAGACAGCAACAACTTGTTAGATGTTGTTGCTGTTTTGGACGAATGAGCTGGCTCATGGCATCCAGTTCACCAACTATAATTACTAACGTGCGGAGCAGACACGTGTTGTCTTTAGACATAGCTGGGATCAAAAAAAGATGGGAATTAATTCAATTAGACATTTAAGCAGCAAAGGTATTCTTAAACAGTTGCATTAATACTTTAACAAGCGCATAACACAATTAATGATAAGTGATTTTATAAAGAACTGTAAAACCACAAGAAATATACAACATCACAGACCATACACAGCAAAAAACTATATTAAAAAAAGCCGCCCACATTACCATTAAGGTGAACTACACTACTGCTAACCATAAAATTGTCCATCAGCCACTACTTTCTGCCATCTTGGAATCCACAGTAACAACTGACCTGCTCCCTTGCAGTATTTGTAGTTAAGAATAAACACTCTCATTAACATTTACTTGTGAAATGCGGGTTTCCATGCGAAACCGGGCATGGATTTTCCCGTGTCTTTCGTCATTTACACAAGTAAATGAGATTTACCCTATCTCTCTCTTAGGCTGTTTTTTTTCGGCCACAAACCTGATATACCGGAGTAATTCTACCAAACATGCACGCACATCACCCATTTCAGATGTAAACTGACCTGCATGGAAAACCCATAAATGATGGCCACCTGACTATTCAAACAAATGGACACACAAATCCACATTTATACAAATGTATCTTCACCAATCTTTAGACATATTTTCTGCTAAGACTTCCAGAGAATCTTGAGACAACACTATGTAACACAATTTTTGTTCCTGGGTAGTAAGTGTTATTTCCTAATTGCTTATGCCTCAAAAGTATAGAAAATGGCTATTATTCCCCACAAACTTTGCTTTTGTGACCAGGACAGTGATATTTCAAAATATCACTATTTCCAATGGGCAATCGGGCAAATGTGTCTTTTCGTTCACATAAAGTCAGTAAAAAGCAACATATGAATCCAAATTAACATGTATTTATACTAAAGTAATACAAAGATGACTACAAAAGATTTAGAAGTGAGTAGTTTTTCGAGATTTACAATTATACTCAGAGTGGAGCCGAAGGAACACTCGGCTAAATCTACCTTCCCCATTACTCCCCCCTCCCGGGAAAAATAATCCGAATTTTGGTGGTCTTTCCCCGCACGGTGTACCATATGGTACATGAAGGGCTGCAATGCCAGATACCACCGAGTTATCCGGGCATTGCTGTTCTTCATTGTGCTTAACCACGTGAGTGGGGCGTGGTCTGTGACCAGATCAAATGAGTGTCCCAGCAGGAAGTATCATAAAGAGTGAGTAGCCCATTTAATGGCCAAACACTCTTTTTCGACTACGGAGTAGTTGCGTTCCCGAGGTAACATTTTTTTACTCAGGTAGAATATCGGGTGCTCTACTCCAGCTACTTTTTGGGACAAGACTGCACCCCAACCTACATCCGATGCGTCAGTGTGGAGGATGAATCTCTTGGTGAAATCCGGTGTGATAAGAGTGGGGGTCTGGCAAAGTGTACGCTTAATAGTCTCAAACGCCCCCTGACACTCAGCTGACCATTTAATTAAATTTGGAGCACTCTTTTTGGTGAGGTCGACTAACAGGTTAACCACTGTGGCGTACTCGGGGATGAAGTGGCAGTAATAAACGGCTAAGTCCAGTAGTGACCTCACCTGAGTCTTGGTTTTGGGGATCACTGCATCAACCAAAGCCTGTATTTTGGTGACTACAGGTCTCACCCTTCCATTCCCCATTAAAAATCCCAAATATTGAGTCTCTGTTCTGGCAAACGCACATTTCCTCAAGTTAGCTGTCAGCCGGGCTGCCCTTAGAGACTGAAGAACGGCTGCAACCCTAGCCAAACGCTCTCGCCAGGTGGAGCTGTAAATCACCACGTCATCAATATACGCTGCTGCATATTCATGATGTGGGCGTAAAACCTGGTCCATCAGTCTCTGAAAGGCAGCAGGCGCACCATGTAGCCCAAACGGCATGGTTTTAAAGTGGAACAGCCCTTCTGGTGTTGAAAATGCGGTTTTCTCTCTGGAGCTGCGGGTTAAAGGGATTTGCCGGTATCCCTTCGTCAGGTCCAGAGTGGAAATAAACCTCGCTTTTCCCAGTCTGTCTAAAAGTTCGTCGACACGAGGCATGGGATATGCATCGAACTTAGCAATAGCGTTCACCTTTCTGAAATCCACGCAGAAGCGGTTGGTGCCGTCTTTCCTACCCACTATGACGATCGGACTGCACCACTCGCTCCTGGAAGGTTCAATCACCCCAAGCTCGAGCATATCCCATACCTCTTTACGAACGCCACTTCGTCGACTTTCCGGGATCCGGTACGGTCTCTCTCGCACGGTGACACCTGGTGGAGAGATAATGTCATATTCAACTAAATTTGTTCTGCCAGGCACGTCAGAATAAATACCGCTGAACTCCTCAATAAGCTTACGCAGCTCTCTTTGCTTATCCGGAACCAATTGTTCCCCCATAGAAATCGCTCTTGTGCTCTGGGTCTCTGGACAGGGACCTAAATCATCCTCCATATTGCCTGTGGCTATAAATAAGACCTCCCTTGCCTGCCAGGGCTTTAACAAATTGACATGATAAATTTCACGTTCACTTCGGCGATTGAGCTGTCTAATTTCATAATTTACTTTCCCTATAGCCCGAATCACCTCATATGGCCCCTGCCATTTAGCACACAGTTTCAATTCAGATGAGGGAAGTAGCAGCATTACCTTGTCCCCTGGTCGAAAGGTTCGAATCCGTGCATTTTTGTTGTAATGCTGCTGTTGTCGGTCATGAGCTGATCTGAGGTTGTCTTGGGTCAAGCGACCGACCAAATCCAGGCGATCTCGTAGTAGGAGCACATACTTCACTACATTTTTAGACGAGCCTTTGTGCCCCTCCCACCCCTCTCTCAGCAGGTCAAGAATGCCGCGAGGCTGCCGGCCGTACAGATGCTCAAAGGGGGAGAACCCCGTTGAACTCTGTGGCACTTCTCTCACCGCAAAAAGGAGGTAGGGAAGAAGCAATGCCCAATGTTTCTGCTCCTGTGTTACGAATCGCCTCAGCATCGACTTTAAGGTCTGATTAAAGCGTTCAATCAAACCGTACGATTGTAGATGATAAACAGTCGTCCTGATGGGACATATTTTTAATATTCTGTACACCTGCTGTAACATCTTGGACAGAAAATTGGTCCCGTGATCGGTCAAAATCTCCTTGGGGATCCCTACTCTAGCCATAATCTGCGCTAACTTGGTGGCTATTGCAGCTGCACTAGTGGACCTCAACGGACTGCCTCCGGGTATCGCGTTGCATAATCCACCACTACTAATATATGTGTGTACCCGGAGTCAGAAGGTAGCAAAGGGCCCATTATGTCCATTGCAATGCGCTCGAAAGGAGTGGAAATAATCGGCAGTGGGACCAAAGGGGCGGTACGCACTCGACCCTGCACTACTCGCTGGCAGTCTGGGCATGTGGCTACGCATTTCGACACATCAGTATGAAGACCGAGCCAATAGAATCGAGCCAATATTCGTTCCCTCGTCTTCTCGGCTCCGAGGTGCCCCGCAAAAGGGATATCATGCGCCAGCCTCAAGACCTTGGTCCGACAAGACGGGGGAACCAACAATTGTGTTACAGGCTACCCTGTGCCCGCGGCTAGGTTTACTCTATACAGCAATTGCCCCTTTATACTGAAATGTGGATATACTAGCGCCCCAGAGCCATCAACATCCTTACCTTCAATGGACCGGACCTGCCCCCTCAAGACTCTCTCCCACAAGACCCCAGCCTTGTTTCAAAGATGCTCCCTCCCATTTCGTGGTCTGTCTCTCCTTATCTGTTTTTCTAGGATGGAAAAGAGGGGAAAACATTTCAGGGTCAAAAGGAAACACATCACCAATCCGTTCCTTTTTTTTTGCCTGCCATGTTTACGTGTGTGGCTGAGACTGACATTATTTGCATTAATTCTTTGAATTTTGGCTAGTCTCGGCCCAGAATAACTGGGTGTGTCAACCTTTCCGCCACCCCGACTACAAGGTGACGTTTTATTGGTCCTACCGATAAGTACACTTTTAATGTAGGGTATGCCGCCGTGTCTCCATGGATACAGGAGATTGCCACCTGACCTTGTGGCCGCCACGACACACCGCCCAGGAGAGCTGTCCTAATCAAGGTTTGCTCACACCCTGTGTCCACTAATGCGTGGGTTTTCACGTTCCCAAAAACAACATTAATCAGACAAGGTCCCTCCCGACCATTTTCCCCACGCTTACCCGCTTCAGGTGCCCAATTGCACGCGGCCACGTCACACTCCATGGCAGGGGCATGACCTGGCCAGATGTCCCGGCTGGTTGCACCTGAAACAGATAGGAGGGACAGAGGGGGCATAGGTCAGAAATCTGTCCCGCTACTGGTATGGCAATGGGGCAGGGGCAGCACCTCTACCCCACCTGGGGGCCAACCTTGGTCTCCATAGAGGGGAGGCAAGGGGGTGTAGTCGGTGGCGTGATGGTCACTCATGGCTTGGTAGGTTGCCTGAGCCTCCCCGATCAGGCAGGGTCCCAACTGGCTAGCCCAGAACTCCCGCGGCCAAGCCGCCGCAGTAGCCAGCCACTCGAACACCACCAAATACGCCTCTGGGTCATCCTCCGCTGTCATCTTCATTGCCCGTGCCTTTGGGTGCGACATCAACTGTGTTGTTGTAGGGGGTCGTCGCTGAGGCAACGGCCAGCCCTATCCGTTCAATAAGCGCCGTGTAGCGCTCCTCCCTTCTCTCCTCTGCATCGCGTCTGCTCTCCAGCGCCTGCAGCAGCTCCGCCAGTGCGTTGCTGTCCATAAATCCCACTGCTCACACCACGTGTGGCAAAGTGGCTAGGGGAGGGTAACAGGTGTAGCGGTGATGCGATTCAGGAGTGACAGACAGAGAACAGTTTCCAGTGCGAAGGTGCTTTTATTTATAATCCAGGTCTGGTGACCGTAAAATAATAAATCCCCAGCTATACACAACAATGTGTAAAGCACGAGGATAACAAAAACAGGCCACAGTCCAGAACAAAAAATGCACACGGTCACCAGACCTGGGTGAGTGCAGACGTGATTGTTATTTTTAGTTTGCAGATTGTAATAACATTCTCCCTGCAATCCAAGATGATTCAGTATGCAAAACACATTTTCACTACAGCTCTTATTAGATAAATAAGCACTGGTATCAATCTTTAAAGGTTTTGTTGTGTGTGTAAATTAAATCTGGTTTTACAACATTTATAAGTACATCATGAGACTAGTGGTTGGTGGTAAGGCTTTTTGTGATTAAGAGTTTCTAATTAAATGGCTTCTTTTTACAGAGCAATTTGCATGGATGGCAATACAGTATAATCGTAAATCTCGAAAAACTACTCACTTCTAAATCTTTTGTAGTCATTTTTGTATTACTTTAGTATAAATACATGTTCATTTGGATTCACATGTTGTTTTTTTCTGACTTTATGTGAACAAAAAGACACACATTTGCCTGTTTTCCCATTGGAAATAGTGATATTTTGAAATATCACTGTCCTGGTCACAAAAGCAAAGTTTGTGGGGAATAATAGCCATTTTCTATACTTTTGAGGCATAAGCAATTAGGAAATAACACTTACTACCCAGGAACAAAAAAAAAGAAATAAATAATTGTTACACGGTGTTATCAGTCCTGCAAAAATCATTAATCCGAGCAGGAGAGTCCCAACTCCTAGGTCTTTTTCATAGATTCCTTCTCCAATTTCAATATCTCCCATATGATATTTATAATGTACATTTTTATTTCCTGCATCCAGTACCTTACACTTTTCTCTATTAAATGTCATTTGCCATGTGTCTGCCCAGTTCTGAATCTTGTCTAGATCATTTTGAATGACCTTTGCTGCTGCAACAGTGTTTGCCACTCCTCCTACTTTTGTGTCGTCTGCAAATTTAACAAGTTTGCTTACTATACCAGAATCTAAATCATTAATGTAGATTAGGAATAGCAGAGGACCTAATACTGATCCCTGTGGTACACCGCTGGTTATTCTGAGGTTTTTCCTCTAATCAGTACTTTCTGTTTTCTACATGTTAACCACTCCCTAATCCATGTACATGTGTTTCCTTGAATCCCAACTGCGTTCAGTTTGAGTATTAATCTTTTGTGCAGGACTTTGTCAAAAGCTTTCTGGAAATCTAAATAAACCATGTCATATGCTTTGCAATTATCCATTATCGATGTTGCATCCTCAAAAAAATCAAGCAAGTTAGTTAGGCACGATCTCCCTTTCCTAAAACCATGTTGACTGTCTCCCAGGACCCTGTTACCATATAGGTAATTTTCCATTTTAGATCTTATTATAGTTTCCATAAGTTTGCATATAATAGAAGTCAGGCTTACTGGTCTGTAGTTACCTGGTTCAGTTTTGTTTCCCTTTTTGTGGATCGGTATTACGTTTGCAATTTTCCAGTCTGTCGGTACCACCCCTGTGTCAAGAGACTGCTGCATGATCTTGGTTAGCGGTTTGTAAATTACTTCTTTCATTTCTTTGAGTACTACTGGGAGGATCTCATCCGGCCCAGGGGATTTGTTTACTTTAAGAGCTCCTAGTCCCTTTAACACTTCTGCCTCAGTTATGCTAAAGTTATTTAAAACTGGACAGGAACTGGATGACATGTGGGGCATGTTGTCAGTATCTTCCTTTGTAAAAACTTGTGAAAAGTAATCATTTAATATATTTGCTATTTTTTTTTCTTCATCTATGATTTTGCCATTTGTATCTCTTAAACATTTAATCTCCTCTTTGAATGTTCTCTTGCTGTTGTAATATTGGAAAAACATTTTGGAATTGGTTTTAGCTCCCTTAGCAATGTTTATTTCTATTTCTCTCTTGGCCTTTCTAACTTCCTTTTTGACTTGCGTTTGCAGTTCTGTGTACTCTTTCTGCGTACTTTCTTTTTGGTCCTTTTTTAATGCTCTGTAAAGTGCCTTTTTTCGCTGAATATTTTTTTTAATTGATCTATTAAACCATTTTGGCAATTTAGTTTTACATTTAGATTTGTCTACTTTAGGGATATAATTGTTTTGTGCCTCTAGTACTACATTTTTGAAGAACAACCATCCTTCTTCTGTGGGTGTTTTCTCTATTTTACTCCAATCTACTTCTGTTAGTCTCTGTTTCATACCTTCATAGTTTGCTTTTCTAAAATTGTAAACCTTAGCTTTAGTCATTTCTTTTGGGGATTTAAAAAACACTTCAAATGAGACCATGTTGTGGTCTGAGTTTGCCAGTGGTTCTCTGACCTCTGTTTTAGTTATTCTATCTTCGTTATTTGAAAAGACTAAATCAAGGCATGCCTCCCCTCTAGTGGGTGCCTTCACAAATTGTGTTAGGAAGCAGTCATTTGTCATTTCCACCATTTCTATTTCATCCTTCGCGCTACCCACTGGGTTTTCCCATTTTATTTGGGGGAAGTTGAAATCCCCCATTAGTATGGCTTCTCCTTTGCTACACACATTTCTAATGTCATTGTATAACAGATTATTGTGCTCACCGTCTGAATCTGGCGGTCTATAGCATGCTCCTATTATTATGCCTTTTGAATTTTTGTCCGTTATTCTGACCCATATTGATTCGGTTTTATTTTCTTTGTCCAGGTTTAACACCTGGGCTTCAAGACTGTTTCTTATGTATAGCGCTACCCCTCCTCCTCTTCTGTCCTGCCTGTCTTTCCTATACAGTGTATACCCACAAATATTATATTCGTCCCCATCACTCTCAGACAACCAAGTTTCTGTAACACCTATCACATCATAGTTACTTATTAGTGCAGTAGCTTCAAGTTCTAGAATTTTGTTTCTGATACTTCTAGCATTTAGATAAATACATTTAATGGTTGTCTTACCTGAGTTGTTGTTCTTGTTTTGATGCGGTCTCCCTTCTGTTTTTTTGTTGATTTCTCCCCCCTTCCTTTCTAGTTTAAATGCTTCCGAACCTGCTCGAGGATCTTTTCTCCGAGTAGACTAGTTCCCTTGTTATTTAAATGCAGTCCATCCCGTCTATACAGATAGTCCTCGTTGTAGAATGTGGTCCAATGATCAAGATAGGTGAAGCCTTCCCGTGTGCACCACGTCTTCAGCCATGCGTTTTGATTAATTATTTCCAGCTGTCCATATGGTCCTTTGCAAGGTGCGGGTAGTATACCAGAAAATACCACAGTTTTGGTTTTCTCTTTTAATTTCCTTCCTAGCTCTCTGAATTTGTTTTGCAGGGATTTTGGTCTGTCTCTTCCAATGTTGTTTGTACCAATGTGGACGACTACTACCGGGTCGTCTCCTGTTCGTTCTAGGAGCCTGTCCACGTTCTCAGTGATGTGCTTGACCGAGGCTCCCGGAAGGCAGCACACTGTTGTAGTAAGGGGGTCCAAACTGCGAATTGAACTTGCTGTGTTTCTCAATATGGAGTCCCCAACAATCATGACCTCCCTTCTTTTTGCTGTCTGGTCACCACTGTCAATAGGGTCCTGGATGTTGTTCCTTTCATTCTCTTGTTGTTGGTTCTGCTCATCAAAATTCTGAAGTGACTCAAATCTGTTGGTTGTTTTGATTTCTGGTGGTTGTGTTTGACGAAGTTTCTTTTTTTCCCTGCTTCTGCCTACCTGAACCCAGCTGTTCTGACCTTCTATCTCCCTGGTGGCTTTCAGTCTGTTAGGGGTGATGCAGACTTCCATGAATTGTGGGTGTGCCAGTTCCTCAAGATCCTGTTGCTGTCTCACTTCTTCCAGCTCCATTTCTAGCATACTTACTAGTTTATGCAAGTCCTGGATCGCGCGGCACTTTACGCACACTTGGTTTAGCTCCGCTGGGTTTTCTCGGATTTCCCACATCAAGCAGGTGTCACAGATTACTGGCTTGAAGACCATGTTGAGGTTTTTTTTTTTTTTAAGTTTAGTTTCTTCTGCAGCCGTCAACCTGCTTTCAAACTGCTTCGAAACTGCTCTGTACTTTTCCACGCCTGTACTTCTCCCACTCGCTGTCACTGGGAAGATTGCCTCGTTTAACTGCGTTGTTGTGCTGTGCTGTTGGCTCCTCCCCTCGCCCATGTCTCAAAACGGCGCTGAATTTGAATCAGCTGCTCCGAGTTTCAGCTTGTTTGTTATCAGAAAAACACACGCGGCTGTTTGACTTTGAGCTGCTGCTGTGTTTCCCCAATGTCCTCTGTTTTCTGATTAAAGCAATTCAAGATGCAATTTCTCTTTTCTGCTTCGAAACTGCTCTGTACTTTTCCACGCCTGTACTTCTCCCACTCGCTGTCGCTTCCACTGAGTTTTTGTTGACTCAGAAATGTCTTCATCTAGACAATGTGGGGAAGCTATAAAAAAGACTAACAAGATGCTCGGATACATTGTGAAAAGTGTTGAATTTAAATCAAGGGAAGTAATGTGAAAACTGTACAATTCACTAGTAAGACCTCATCTTGAATATTGTGTGCAGTTCTGGTCACCTCGCTATAAAAAAGATATTGCTGCTCAAAGAAGAGCGACCAGAATTATTCCGGGCTTAAAAGGCATGTCATATGCAGACAGGCTAAAAGAATTGAATCTGTTCAGTCTTGAACAAAGAAGACTACGTGGCGACCTAATTCAAGCATTCAAAATTCTAAAAGGTATTGACAGTGTCGACCCAAGGGACTTTTTCAGCCTGAAAAAAGAAACAAGGACCAGGGGTCACAAATGGAGTTTAGAAAAAGGGGCATTCAGAACAGAAAATAGGAGACACTTTTTTACACAGAGAATTGTGAGGGTCTGGAATCAACTCCCCAGTAATGTTGTTGAAGCTGACACCCTGGGATCCTTCAAGAAGCTGCTTGATGAGATTTTGGGATCAATAAGCTACTAACAACCAAACGAGCAAGATGGGCCGAATGGCCTCCTCTCGTTTGTAAACTTTCTTATGTTCTTAACTTGATCAGATGAGCAAGAGTCTAATGCACCAAAATCAGTGTTAAAAAAAAGTTTAAAATGAGCAACATTCAGACACAAACCAACCAGCTGAATACCATTTAAATTAGCCGTAGCTCAGTATCCCACCTGCAGGGCTTTCTGCATCGTCAATGTGAGACTAAAGGTTACAGTGTGAGACTCGTGAATATTAGTCACCTATATGAATGCTAGTCCCTACACTTGACCTAATCTTGGCAAATTGTTTCAACGTTGGGCCAACAAAGGACTCCCCAGAAGCAATAACACTGATGTGATTGGCAGCAGACAAGACTGACAAAATTGCAGAGCACAAAAGGTATCTGCTTGAACATTGTAATAGCCAGGAGGGTCACAACAGAGGATCGCCCTTGACTTCCGTTAGCACCCCCACCTACAACTCAGGACGCATAACTCCAGTCGCGGTCATCTACAACACCGCATCGACGGGCTCTACCGCTTAAATTATATATATAATTTCACTTTCATTCAGGCAATTCAGCAGGGGATCACGTGGTGCTGCGTGTACTACCCTGGCTTTGATTTAGAAACCCTACCGTCCGGACGGCTGAACGCTGCTGAGGAAGCTCTCAACACCACACTTGGGCACTTGAAAGGGAGGTGACAGATATTGATGAAATGGAGCATTAGTTTGTTCCCAAAATTGCCACTGCCTGCTGTATCCTGCATAAACTCTTGTCAACAGCAAAGTGAGGTGTTCAGGAATCAGTTAGACAGGCAGGGAGGGTTACCAGTGTTGCCAAGTCCCACGAGAAAAAACAAGCCTTTCAAAACAAACGAATCCATGTTAGATTATGGGTGTTTATGCAATTTCCAACCAGTAACTCTTAAAAACAAGCACAATTCTGTGTATTATAAGCAGACTTGGCAACTCTGAAGGTTACCTCCGCTACCATTTCACAGTTGGTCGGGAGCGATCTGACGAGTCTTGTGCTTTCAGAGCTTCTCTCCTTTCTTTTAAGTTGTGTTTGACTTACTGCTGTGTCAAATATAAATTATACAAACAAATAAAACACAGTCAATATGTTCATTTGCAATTTTATTTGGTCAGTTCTGAGAGCAACAACTTGTTGGATGTTGTTGCACTGTTTTGGGCTAATGAGCTGGCTCATGACACCCAGTTCACCAACTGTATTTGCTAACTGGAGGGCAGACACACATTGTCTTTCTTGGACATAGCTGGGATCAAAAAAAAGATAACAATTAATTCAGTTAGACATTTAAGCAGCAAGGGTATTCTCAAACAGCTGCACTAATATTATAACGCAGTTAATGGTAAGTGGTTTTATAAAGAACTGTAAACCCACAAGAGATATACAACATCACAGACCAGACACAGCAAAAAATAATAATAAAAAAAAGTGGCCCGCATTATCATTAAGGTGAACTACACCATTGCTAACCATAAAATTGCCCAGCAGCCATTACTTTCTGCCGTCTTGGAATCCACAGTAACAACTGACCTGCTCCCTTGCTCCCTTGCAATCGAGTCTTGGTACAGCTGCATAAAAGCAGCATGTTTTCTACCTTTCTACCTCACTCGGGGGGTGTTCGGAAGTGGAAAACGGGAGAATGAGAGGAGACAGAAATTTAAAAGTAAAAGAATATATAGGAATAGTTAAGGCGATTACCCAACCTGACCTATATAGGTTTTGTTTTGTGTTTGTGAGTGTTTTTGTTTCATCTTTTTATTTCGCTCAGTGTACAAATGTTTGTCTTGTTTCAATATTTATTTTGTTATCTTAAAGTAAAACATGCCGCAAGCATCTTTTTGTACTGTACCTGTAGTGTCGAACCACATACGTTATCCTGTCACACGTGTTGTCCTCACGGGATCCACCACAGCTTCCGACTCAGACCAGAGGGAAACCTGCAGGTGAATTTTTTGTTGTTGTTTGTTTGTGGAAATGGGATGGGAGGAAGAAAGCCAGCCGTGGCGTAATCGCCAGGAGGAGCTGAAGGAAGGACGGGCTCCATGATGTATCTCCTCCTTGGATTATGGGCACCTCCAGGATGTGTGCCCATATGAAAATACTTCTTTTTTTGAAGGCCTTCGATCAGGGAGAGGTGGAGGATGTGGAGGACTGTCTTTGCCTGAAGGCCCCGAGACCAGCACCCAAGTGGGAGGAGACCGTACGTCCTACGCCTGAGTGGGAGGACACTGAGTCAGTGCATCCACAGCCCAAGAGGGTGAGCTGGTGCATCTACAGCCTGAGAAGTGGAATCCACAGCCCTTGGTCCCAAGCTACCAGCAGAGGGAGAATGCCTGCTGGTTCCACCTCCACCAGTAGAGAGAGAATGCCTGCTGGTTTCACCTCCACCAGCAGAGGGTGAATGCCTACTGGGTTCCCATCCACCAGCAGAGGGTGAATGCCTGCTGGTATCACTTCCCCCACCGTCACCACCCGGAGGAGAGAAGCAGGAGTTTCACCTACTTCTGCAAGTGCGGAAGAGCCTCACCAGTCCCCTGCAAGTGAGGGAGAGCCGCACCAGTTTACTGCGAGTGAGGGAGAGCCACACCAGTTCCCTGCGAGTGAAGGAGAGCCACACCAGTCCCCACCTTTGTCGCCAGGAGACTACACGCTGCTCCCACCTTCGTCGCCAGGAGACTACATGCTGTTCCCACCTCCACCTTTTCCACCACTAGGAGCAGAGCAGCAGAAGCTGCCTCCGTCTCTGACACCACCAGAAGCAGAGCAGTAGGAGCTGCTTCTGCCTCCGCCACCGACAGGAGCAGAGCAGCAGGGGCTGCCTCTGCCTCCGCCACCTCCACCAGCAGAGGGAGACTGCCTGCAGCTTCCCCCTCTACCACTAGAGGAAGGACCAGGATGTGATGCTGGCGCTCCTCAGCAGCCCCTGCATAGGCTGCCGAGGGAAGAAAGAACAGCCCGGCCACAGTGGCCGCGAAGAAGGCCAAAACCCGCACCCCAGCTTGTCCTGACTCCCCTCACATCATTGCTCAGGGATGCCTTCATGTCATCACCTGGGGCTGCCTGCTGCTCCGCATCGCCTAGGGCTGCCTGTGGCTCCACATCGCTTAGGGATGCAGTTTCTTTTATGTCTTCCAGGGCTGCGAAGGGTTCTGCTTCACCTGGGGTCACCGGCTCTGCTTCACCTGGGGAGCTGCCGGCTACGAAGAATGGGGGAGAAGTCAGGAGACCAACTTCTCCCTGCAGCATTTTCGCAGCCAAAAATATTGTGGCCGGAGACCTGGAAGAGGGAGCTGCCAGCCACGAAGAAGGGGTGGGAAAAGGACCTCCCACCATGGCTGCAAGGGTCAGGGTCGCCTGAGCCCCACTAAGGGGAGATGCCGGATACGAAGGGGGTAGAGGTCAGGAGACCACCTTCCCCCACAGAAGTTCTTGTGGCTGGAGTCCCACAGAAGGGTGCTGCTGGCTGAGAAGAAGGTCAGCATTCCCTTTAAGACAGGGCTTCTCAAGCTTGGGGACCCCCTGTGGCTGCTGGTTTTCATTCCAACCGGGCTCTCAATTACTTAATTAGACCCTTAATTTAACTGATAATTTGCTTAAGCAGACCTTTTTACTTGTTTTCAGCTCTTGAACAGTTGCATATTTCAAGTTAGCTATAACATTTTTGGTATGTTTTAGAAATCGAACTTGCAGGCAATAGTGTTAGTGGATACAGTAAAGTAATTCCTGCGTGCATTACTGTGTCACACCTGAAAACTCACAGGAAAACTCAATCATTCATACTTTTTATCTATGGTACCCACGTATGCTCTTATACAGTGTATTATACAGTACATTAATTTTAATGGGACAGAAAATCTCTGATACAGATATAAATAATTGTGTTTTGTATTTTTTGAAAAATAATTAGCCTGCTATAGTTTCTTACTTAGAACATATGGACAAGGAAAAAGATTAACTTACCCACCACTACTTCCATGTGTACTTTGCATTTGATTTTGCAGCTTTCAGGAGTTCTTTTTTTCAGTACAATAACATAAAAGTTAAACCTGATGCAAATTCCTGACTTGACGAGGTTTGAAGACATCCGATTTCTTTTGTCGCTCCAAAGATTTTGCATAACACTGAACACTCGTTCCACAAACTCATTGCTGACTAGAATTGCAAAAGCACATTCTATAATTTTCAAGAGGTTTAGTGCAACACATTTGTCAAAAAACTAATGCCATTTCTGGTCCACTGAGAGTTCGTTATCAGGATCCAGTTTTGGTAGCGCTTCTTTCAAGATGCAATATTCGTTGAAGAGTTGCTCACCATCTATATGTACGTCAGAAATGCTTGGAATCTCATAGATCTTCAAAGGTGAGTGTAGCTTCAGGCTTGAAACCGAGAATGGCAATTTTCTGTAGGTATGAATCTAGTCCGAAATTAAAGAAGGATCGCTTTTCAAAGTACTCTGCGCTTCTTTGGTAGACATCTAGGCCTCTTGTTTGCTTGATGGAAGATACTTCAGCGCTTGGTTAACTTTAAAGCCAAAAAATGTTTCTGAAATGCGAGACTTCGGTTGCGCAGCACTTGGTTTAGCACGCCAAAGATCTTGGTGGACTGTGTATTGTCACTCTCCAGTTTCAGGATTGCTGGTTGAAATGCATCTTCATGAGATTTCACGAAATCCCAGATCAGTGCTGGACAGCTTTCTTCCCCCTGTTGAATGAAGAACAACTTAACTGCAGGCCAATTCTTTAGAAGCCTATCTACAGCTGTGTACAACGATAACCATCTAGTAGGAACGTGGCGCAAAATCTTATGATATCCCATATCCAGGAATTCAAAGCACGATTTCAGCTCAGTGACATGCTTTCCACTGCAGAAAAATTCGTTGTAAACTTTGATGACAAACGATTCCATATCATGTGCCAACTTTTTACAGCCATGTTCTGCGGCACTGTCCAGCAGATGATAACTGCAACCAGCAGCAAGGAGATTGCCATTTTCATTTTTCATGTTGGTATATACAGAATGATGAACACCGTAGTTTACAGCTGCATCATCTGCACCGTATGAAACTACATTCTTGCAATTCAGTCCACACCTCGCGTATGCGAGCGGCAATAGCATCTGACGTTTCATTTGAGTCTTCACAAAAGTCGATCACACCTTTAACCCCCTTATCCTTGGTGAAGTAAGTCATAACAACAGGGAAATACTTGAAATGTCCCTTGTTTGAGGCATCAAGAGAGATTGAAAAAGGTTTTCCATTGCATATCTCCTTTACAACTGATTCTATTCAATGGCGTAGCCACGGGTGGGCCAGGGTGAGCCACCTAAATCTGCGTCTATGTGAATGCCAAGTTTAAGTACATTTATTAAAAGAATAATAATAATAAACGTCAATTGTGTGCCCCGAATGCAGGTTTTTAAGTTTAGGTCAAATAGTTTTTTTTTTGTTTTGTTTTAAATCGCAGGCTTTAGCCAATCAATGTAGTAATTGTCATGCAATATCTGGGTCAGATCTAGGGGTGTTGCAAAATGACGATAAAAAAGTAATAGTTATAAAAATTCTGACAATTATTGTATCGTCAATATTTTTCAGTATCGCGGTAATTAATTATTTATTTACATTTATGATTTGTCAACCTCAAGTCATAATTTTTAATGCTAAATTAAAATTTTAAGAATTTATTTTAGTAGAAAGGCTCGAGTGAACACGATTAAGACAGCTGGCCGAATGCTGACAAATAGCTTAAAATTGTCTGAAGATATATGTACGATTTTCTGGAGTGTCATGACCATATAACTGCAAGCCCTGACGCTTTATCCTGTGTATGGAGCGGAGACAGGATACTTACTAGGCAATGGTAAGTAACTGCCTGACTTTCACTGTATTTAGTAATTGCTTCAAATGTATACTGTTTTCTCACTGGTTTGGCGACGCTGCCTGTTCGACTTTTTAAAGTACATTCACTACGAATATATGTAAGTACATTTATTTCTGTTTACTTAAAACATTTTAAATGGTTTACATGGGAGATATAGTGGTTGGGAGTGTTCCATCTACAGGCAGTTTTCTATCTTAAAAACATTTGGGGAACTAAAAAATGAGTGTTTGGAATGTGTACTGTAGGTGGGCATTGGCAAAAAAATAAGTTGGTTTGAGCTTTTTGAAATTTACCGTGAAAAAATAGGCAATTAATTTTCCTTACAGTATTTTACACTGTAAATTAATACTTTTATTAGCGCCCTGCATTCGTGACCATTGCAACGCGGTCAAACAAATAACGACTTCATGATTGTTATTCGAGTCATACTACGTACAATGACCTAGCGAATCAGTGATACGTATGATGTTACAATTTCTTAATAATTTGAAGGTATCTGTTTTTATTCTGTGTAGTAAAGCAATACAACAACTTGTGTTTTGTCTTTAAGGTTTGCCGTTAACTTTTCTCCCGTGTATAAGATTTATGGAAACTGCTTCATTAGCGTGTCAACATAATTTTAAAAGGTTTACAAAAATTGAAAAATGTTGTTGAACGTGTCACTCAAGGCTGTTTTAAAAAATTCTATTTTTGTTGCTTGTAATGTTTTTTGCAGCCAACGCAGTATCTTTGTTTAGCTGTACCTGAGAAAATGCAGTGAAAACAAAAGCAGAAGTATTTAGCTGGAAAACAGGTATTCTCAGCAAAGCTAAGATTTTAGTTTTGGTTTGAAGGCAGCAGGTGCTTAGCTTGATTTTTAATTTTTGCTTGTCAGACGCCCTCATGCAGGGCGAGTTACAAAGGTAACAAGGTATTACAATATTACAGTATAGCTGAGAGATTACAATACAGCTAAGAAAAAAAGCAATACAGCTTTTTGTTTGGAGATTTTTTTTTTTTTGTTTCTGTTTGTGCTTTTTTGTCAAATTAAACGGTTTTTGCAGTTATTATGTTATTGTTTTGGTAGGTTGTAATGAATATGTGCTTTGTATTTGTAGTGTATACGTGCAAGAACTGTTATAAACTGCAGAAAATGTTCGCCTTGCTTCACTCAGCACCATACATTCTCAGTCTTGGCTACTTTGCTCTGCTCAAACCCCAGGAGATATTTGATGTATTCAGAGTTTTAATTGATTTAAATTATTTAAATCATGTTTGTAATGCAAACTATTTCCTGTGACGTCCGACCTTTGGTACTTGCCCGTCCACCAGAAGTTGAGGCCCACCTAAATTTCCATTCCTAGCTACGCATACGGCCTCAAGACGTTTTGTACAATTAGAAAACGATTGAGTGCGAACAGCCAATCAACTTCCAGATCTAGCGGGATTCTATTTTGCATAGATGCCCGCTGGAAAGTTGAAGTGCTTAACTGTGAATTATATTTTAACATCAATCTGCGAACAAATACCGGCGTTTTCCCTTAACATTCTAATCTACAACTAATCCGATAACATAAAAACTACTTAAACATACTTTCTGACGCTGGTCTTGAGACAAGGGAAATCACTTATGTGACAAGCCACCGTAACGGACGCTCAATTCACAGCTACTGGACAGCAAATGTACAGGGCAGACACGATTGGTCCACAATTCTGTCATCGGCTTGATCCAAACAACACCCCACTTCAAAAAGAGCCAATCAAACTCCCAACCCTGTTTCACTTCTTTCATTACCAGCCAATCCACTCCCTGCTTGCGTGAAAGACGCCCCGCCTCCAACAAGTTTCGAGTCAGTTATACTACAACGGACTGTTCAACAATTGTAAATATATGTTTTTAAGTTTTTTTTAAAGAGCAAATAAAGAAATAAATCGTTTTCTAATAGCGATTGAGCCCTCTCGATGCGGGATCTACCGTATTGTTGACGACCTTGACTTTCGTTAGCGCCCTTGCACATGACTCCAGTCGCGGTTATCTACCACACGGTAGAGCACGCATCGACGGGCTCTATCGCTTAATTTATTAACTTTTTGTTCTTCCACAGTGCAGCTTCTTTGCGATTTTAAAGCAGATCTTAGAGCAGAGTCTGTTCACACAATCCTAAAAAAAAATAAAAATAAGAACACTAAATAAAGGCCTTGGATTAAATTATCTAAATGTCTGCACTAACAGTATGTAGCTGCGCTTTGACGCAGAATGCACTGTGCATTCTGTTCTACACTCCACTATACTAAACTATTGTGCGTGCACCATACTGAATTACTTTGAAATTGCCTCTACTTACGTTATAGTACCTCTAAGATAAATTAGTCTTACCTCAGACAAATAAATAGCTGTTATGATGTGTAACGCCTTGGTAAACCAAAGCAATTTGAGAAGCGATGACGCTGTCCTCTTTCGCTGTGCTTTTCTTCACGAAAAAAAATGACAATGTGTCGATGGATTTCTGAGCCTGAAAAGCCCGTTTATGGCGGTCAGACGTTTGGTGAGTTTTTACAGCCGACATGCCATCGTGTTTAACTGTAATTGAAGTGTGGCATCGATGTGGCCTTTTGAAATCCATGCTTTAAAGTCAAGCCACGTCCCGGAAAGAGCACAACCTTTTAACTTTCTTCGTTGAAGGTGATTTTTTGTTTGCCGCCGCCATTGATTCGCGGTGGCTCGCACCGAGTCCCGCGAGCAGATACCAATTTAGTTCTATTGGATTATTTTACATCAGGTGGATAAGTACGTTTTTCAAAACGCGACACTACGAAGTGCAGCGCTTAGCTACGCGACATTTGAAGTTAAATTATGGACAGCGCATATTTTCACATACTCAAGATAAAATAACACAACAGTACAATGTACAGATCAGTACTAAACAATATATTTTTTATGATATTGGAAATCCTTTAAGCAGAAAGGCTGTTGATGTTGCTTATGCATGCATTTCACCTAAAAAAAAAAAAAAAAACGGTCTGTTCGGGTCAATCCCGGACGGGTGGCCACTACAGGCAAACAGTGTGCTCTCTGCACGTCTCCTTCCAGGTAAGCCTGAAACAGTTAGCAGATGTCAGTGCCTGTATGTCTGTTGAGGCGAAATAGCTGCATACATTGTGTGCCAGACAGGCTAGTAAAAGACAGATGACTTCTAAATATTTGAGGACGTCTCCGCTCTTTGTCTGACCATATAATAATAATAATACATTATTATTATTATTATTATTATTATTATTATTATTATTATTATTATTATTATTATTATTATTATTCTTATTTAGAAAATCACAGTACAAAGTATCACATTATAAAATATTACATTAATCCAGTGCACACTCCTTTTTTTTTTTTCTTTTTTCCCCTCTCTTTCTCTTTACCTGCTTTCTGGTAGTTTCACTTACAGTCGACCACGTAATTTGCTCTCAGTTTAGACCTGGTTTTCACATGTCTACTGAAACGCAAACGCTAACGCGGTTGATGGTTTGCTAAATTACTACATTTATATTTAAATGAGGACACTTCCCAAGTTCAGCACAAGTCGAGCGATGAGGCTAACTTGCAGTACATTGTCCATTTTAGGACATCCTCGGACCTCACCCCTCCTCGACTGGTTGGTGCTACACACCAGTGATAGAGTGTTTGTTGTTGTTGGAAGCAAAGAGAGAAACAAGTAAACAAAATTGTTCTACCCTGAGATTTATTTTTAGTTCCACCCTGAGATTTATTTTTGGTTTTGTTTTTTGCGATTTAAATCATATACCACAGCGACTTGTTACATTGTTAGGTAACATTGTTAAATAGTTTTTGATCATTTATTATTTTAATGAATACAGATCGAGTTTGGACCTGAAATCGACTGAAGGATCATTATTATTTTTGTTTATAATATTTTTTCACATTTTTTAAATTATTGTTATTATAGGTTGCTTGTGTTTTGCAATGTTGAAATAATTAGTAATCACATATTACGTTTCAGGATTATGTGATATGAAGTAGTGAAATATTTCCGTAATTTAAGCAAAATCGAATATACTTTACCTTTTATGAGTTCAATGCAAATTTAATTACATAATTACAACCACATCTAATGTTTTTTTTTTTTTTTTTTGTATTTTATGATATTAATTTATAGGTAGCTAGCTACTATCAGTTTAGTAATTCATTGCTTCGGACCTTCAATTATCTTTAGGCTACTTATTAATACATTATTTTCACGAATATTTACATTAACTCATAAGCAACTTTTAAAAATTAAAATAAAGCAATAGGCCTACATAAAACTGAAAGTATGCATGTTACTTAGAAAAAATGAGTTATTGGTGTATGTTTTCATTTAAAGGATATGGTTGTGGTTTTCCATCGTCTGATTTTCAACATTGTAAAACACAAGCACATATATTAAAAGCAATTGAAAAAATGTGAAAACACATATTACATAGTTACTTTAACATAGTTTCAAATTAACACATAACACATATTAATATAGTCCTGTTTAATGTATGTATTAATTTTTTTATTATTTTGTAATAATCGTAGTACTCATCGGTTTCTCTAGCAAGTAAAACTGCTGTTACATTTCTGTTCAACTATTCTGTTCAACTATTCCAGTATAACCACATTGTTTGTTATGCTATGACAGGTGTCAAAGACAGATTGCTATTCATTTATTAAACACTTATTTATAGCATAAAGTTGTTTTCACACATTTTTCGCTTCATGATTTGATTTATTTCCTGAATTAAACCATTCAGAGAACAATTGCCTAATAAATAATTGTCATGTCTTTTTAAAAGCAAAGATTGAATTCCATTGATATTTTATTGTATTGAAATGTTTTCTCTATTTGTTTAATGGTGCATTCATACCAAACACAAGTGTCACTGTTTTACTGCAAATAAATGTAATATTAAAAAAAAAAAAATGTAGGTGGTAACAAGTATCCCTTTAAATGTATAGCCTTTTGCATTTTAAAAATGAAAAAAGTAATCCTTATTCAAACATCAGCATCTATAACCCCCTAACACAGCCTGAGGCAAATTGTGAGGTGACACAAGAAGTCATGTCAGAAATATAATATTGATATTTTATTAAGGTTATGCCAACATCATAAAACAAATATGTCAGTAGCCACATCAGAAGTCATCACATGTAAAAATTTATAGGCAATAGGGCAGACACCTTCACTCCCAAATGATCTCAATAACTTCAACTAATGTATTCAGCTTGTATTCCCTTGGTATTTAATTATATTGAAATCTGTGGTATATTTCTCTGTTTCTTACATAATGCATTAATATCCAACAGAGGGTGTTATTGTTCGGAGTGCAAATGACTGATTCGGTTGAAGTCAGAAGCACTACATTAGTTGATCTTTTGTTTATAAAATCCAGGACCTGAAAAAAAAAGTAATCACCAAAATACTTGTCATATAAAAGCTAAAGGGCGTTGTTTATTGTATCTTAATTAATGACAGGATGCATTGCGTGTGAGGAGACAAATACCAACTTGGCAAGAACAACAATTGTATACACATGAAAGGCTGCTATTCCTTTGTAATGCACCCACCCTGTAGTCACCACTTAAATATGAGACAATCCATAACTCGTTATCCATAACTATGAAACACTCATAGTGCTATATTTAGAAACACGAAAAGAAAATGTAATTAAATTTTAATATTTTTTGTAATAATTTTTTTTTTCTTTGTCCCTTGCGTTATTTGTTCTTAAGTTCTGTGATAAGCACTTCTTAACACAAATTTGCAGCAGGGTTACAGGGAATTTGGAAGTGTATTTCTATCTTAGTAAGATGATTATTCATCAATTTGTCCCATGAATTTAATTCATTTTGAGCCGTGGAACGATATTCGTACCACTCTGGCACTGGTTAACCCCCGCCAAGGATTCCACGCTTGGAATACTCATTTCCAAAATCTAGAAAAATTTCGTATGATGACATCACAAATCTAGAAAAAGTACATTCCATTCTGGGTGCCAAAAGCACGGCTTGAGAGAAATGAAGACTTCATTAGCACAAGCAGAAACATACAAAGTAATACCAGCCCTGTTGTAGTTTTGTATTTATTATCTATAGTGTTTTTTTTTTTTGTTTTTTTTTTCTAATACTAGATTAACAAAAATGTATTTCAAACTTTCCACAGCTAAAAACAAACAAATAAAAATAAAAATAAAAAAAATCTACCACCTGTGTAGGGGATACAGATGGTTTGAGCTAGTTTGACCAGACTTTGATACAAACAACTTACATATGCCCTATATCAATCCCCATAGTGATCCTGTTTTAAGAGCCGACATACATACTGCAAGAGGGCTTGAAATGTAAGGTGTCCGATGTTACAACTGATCTCATGGCCAGGGTCAGTTGTAACGGGGGTTGGGGTCAGATGTAACATTCTGTGAAGAATAATTAAATAAACAACAACACATTTGATTTAACTAAATAATTGAATGTTATATTGAATAAGATACATTTTCACATGAAGCAAATATGTTTGTTTTTATTTAACTAAAAAACGTAATATCTTTATTGAAAAATACAAATGTTCATGTAACGCAATTTTTTTTGTCCTGCTTTTAAAACTGTTTAACATTCCCAAAATTATTGGCCTTATCAAGATAGAATATGTCACTCTGAGTCACAATTGTGGTATATTTACATTTTGTTTCCTTCAGTGCAACATTCATGTGCCTAAATATAGTTCATCTAATGGTGTATGGATTCAACTTTAACACGTGTTACAACTGGCCCCAACCCAGGGAGTCATTACTAAACCTCATGTTCCAGCAAGAAACAACAAAACTAAGAGCAATCAATTGCGTCAATTATAAGTACAGAGATCAAGGATGAGAATGCTAAAAGCCTGGATCCATGAAATGGATAACCACAGGCAGACAGAGACCTGAAGTGAGCACGTGTCGAGTGAGTGATTGCACGTTAGCTTGCTTCTGATTGGAGAAATTCAAGGTATTACAACTGTCCCGTGTTACAACTGTTCCCAGTCTCCCCTACCGTTTTTTGTTTGTCCTACTATTGTTTCTTTGCTTGTTTTCCCCTCTGTCTGGCTAATCCATTAGCGGAAACTATATCCCGTTTCTAAAAATGCTTGCATCCACTCATTCAAAAACAAGAACATCTTTTCGTAAAGGGATACATCTAAAAGCAAACATAAAGACAGATAAACACTTTTTTAATATACTTTATTAACAAATATTCAGTTAAATACAATGTACATAAAAAGTCCATAATATTCTGCATTGTTTTTATTTTACTTTAATTCCTTGTGAAAAGGAATGTTTTTGCAGTAGATGCCAAAAGGTGTGTATGTTTTGACAGCGGCAGAGAAAGTGTCTTTGTTCTTTTTTCACCTGTAAAAAAAAATAAATAAAAAAATAAACAGTGAGAATTGTTGTGGGCTTATGTTAATCCTCATGTAACAAAAACTACTTGATAGCTGAGAAACTGTTCACAACTGCCTAAAAGAAGGTAAGAAGGCTATCCTGTAATAATGCACGTATCCTGGAATTTAAATGCATTAAAATAGTTTTTTTTTTTTTCATTTATCTACACATCCTACCCCACAACTTCCAAGTTAAAAAAAATATTCAAAAAATGTGTAGAAAATTAATTAAAAATAAACACTGAAATAGCTTGGTTGGATAAGTGCCCTCCCCTCCTTGTAATAGCAATCCTAAATTAGATCAGCTTTAACCAATCGCCTTCAAAATCACACACCAAGTTAAGTAGCCTCCACTTGTGTTAAATTATAGTGATTCACATGATTTAAGGATAAATTCAGCAGTTCCTGTAGGTTCTCTCTGCTGGGTAGTGCATTTCAAAGCAAAGACTCGACCATGAGCACCAAGGCGCTTTCAAAGAACAAAGGCACAGATCAGGGAATGGGTGTAAAAAAATATCAAAGGCCTTGAATATCCCTTGGAGCATGGTCAAGACGATTATTAAGAAGTGGAAGGTGTATGGCACCACCAAGACCCTATCTAGATCAGGCTGTCCCTCCAAACTGGATGACTGAGGAAGGATCAGAGAGGCTACCAAGAGGCCAATGGCAACATTGCAAGAGCTACAAGCTTTTATGTGTAGTAGGAGGAAAATATCCTGTTGTATGAAATGACTGATGACTCCGATCGGTAGCAGCTCAAGAAGTTTAAGTGAAGTGAAGAGAAGCAGTTACATGCAGTAGCAGTAACACGAGCACACTCTCTCTTAGCTTAAGACGAGGTGACCCAATACATATACATGTTCAGTAGAGCAACATTGAACAGATGAATACGTCAACAATATCATGGAACAGTCTTGAAGTCCTATCTATAAGGAGTTGCTTTTTGCTCAAAGCTCAAGAAAACAGTTTTATACTCTTACACAAATATAGCAACCTTGAACACATTCTTTAATCTTTTGCAAATGGAGCTGTATCAAAAGCAAAACAAAGCCAACCTGCACTAGAACATTTTGTGCGAGAAGCATAACAGTAGCAAAAACAAAACAGTAGCAAAACAAAACAGCATATGAGAAACAAAGCAGTCTATGAAAGGCAAAACTGTCATCTTGCACTAGACCGTCCTGCCTTGGAAACATCAGACGATCCTCCTTAACCCTGCAAGTGCTGACCGGGGTATTGGCTGCCTCTTCAGTCCCTCCTTTGGACCTTCGAATAGCCCAAAACAGAAAAGGTCCATGGCATGAGGCAGAGGTTACCAGCACTTGCCCCTATGCGTATGTATCAGTAAGAAATATATGTAGCATTTGGCACGCAGCCATGTTAGTAAATTCTGAAATAACACTATTAGCATATGAACAGTTTGCATAAGTAACCTTGAACATTATCCACAGGGGTTGCATCACCCAGTGCTGGCACTTCATCTATGTATCTTTTATTTAACCATAACAGGTTTGCACAAATTCCACACTTTGTAATCGTCCATTGTTCTTGCACTCTTTGTACAAGTCAAATACAAGTCAGTTGCTGGTATTTTAGCATCCTTTGTTCTTAGTCTCTTCATTGCACATGTGCAGTGAGCCAGAAAAGCAAATTGTCTTCTCTACCTCCAGACAGAGGTGACCAGTATTTGCCTTGAGGTATCCTCTTCTTGAAAGTTACACCGTGTAACAATTTATTTATTTATTTTTTGTTCCTGGGTAGTAAGTGTTATTTCCTAATTGCTTATGCCTCAAAAGTATAGAAAATGGCTATTATTCCCCACAAACTTTGCTTTTATTTCAAAATATCACTATTTCCAATGGGAAAACGGGCAAATGTGTGTATTTTCGTTCACATAAAGTCAGAAAAAAACAACATATGAATCCAAATTAACATGTATTTATACTAAAGTAATACAAAAATGACTACAAAAGATTTAGAAGTGAGTAGTTTTTCGAGATTTACGATTATACTGTAATTTCTTATACTTCACGTGCAAGTAAAAAGTAATATTTGAGCACGGGGAATTGCACTTTATTAATTCACGTGCAGTTGTATCGAGACTCCAATTGAATTATTGCTTAGCAATCGAGTCTTGGTACAGCTGCATAAAAGCAACATGTTTTCACCCACTCGAGGCTGGGTGTTCAGTGAGTGGAGAACGGGATAGGAGACAGGTAAAAATAATAAGAATAATAGTAATCATTAAATAGAAGCTCACCGTGTTTGTTTGTTAGTCCATTGCTTTGTTTAGTCCGTTTTGTTTGTCTATTTATTTTGGCGAATGTGCCATGTCCTGTTTTTGTATTGTTGCAATTGTTTATTTTCTGTTTGTTTATTTATTAATAAATAAACACCAAACTCCACCTCTCTTTTTGTTTATTATTATTTCCTGGCTCTGGTCTGACACCACCCACTCCGGCCGTCTTTGTGGCAGGATCGTAGCATGTTCAGTTATTTTCACAAGTTCCAATTTCAAAGGTCGTCTTTCTTTTGTTTTTGTCAGAGGAGCAGCTCCAACAACCTCTGCTTTGTTAGCTCTGTATAGTTTGGTCCAATTTGTCATGCAACAACTTCTGCGCTTCTGCAAGAGAAGAACTACATAGCAACAAGTCACTGACATATTGCAACACAGTTCCATGTTGGTTGTTGCCCAGGGACCACGTTGCCTTTGCCACACATTGTTGGAATATCACTGGTGAGTTGTGATACCCTTGTGTACACCTTTCACGGTGAACGCGAACTTCCATTGGTCTTCCCATCTAATAGGTAGACTCCAAAAACCATTACTGATATCAGTCACTGAAAACCAGCTTGCATCAGCAGGTACTTCAGTGAGGATTGTATGTGGGTTAGCTACAATTTGTGCCATTTAAGCCAATACTTGATTCAATCTTTGGTAGTCAATAGTCAGTCCCCATTTCCCTTTCCCTTTGGGCACCGGCCAAATGGGACTGTTCGTGGTTGAGTTACATTCAACTACTATACCCTGCTGTAACAGGTCTGTAATAATACCCTTTACTGCTTCAGTTGCTTCAGGTTTAATTGGGTACTGCTTCTGTGGAGGATGAGCATCTCCTTCAATTGTGATAAGCACGCCCACTACCTTACCACAGTCATTACTGTGCTGAGCCCACACTTCCGGGTACTGCTCAGTCAAGTCCTGGAGTGTGAGAGGGAAAGATAAGACATACATTACCTCTCACCCTAAAATGTTTTGCTCATGTGTTTTGCATGATACATTTCTATTGTTGCAGTGATGTTTCCAATTTTTATTTCTGTCCTCTGTGTTTTGAAGGCAATTTGTGTGCCTCCATCAACACCTTCAATCATTACATATTGTTTGTTAAAGGGACATCCAAATCGGTGATTATCACACCCACCCCTATATCAACTAACATTTTACATGGGTATCCTCCTACCTCCATGTCAACAAACATTCTTTCATCCCCATCATCTTTACCTCCCCCCTTTGCTGCGATCTGTGCCTAGCAGCCATTGCAACATTCTTAAGTATTCACTATAATCTCCTTGCGGTTCTTCTGCCATTTCAGACTTTCCTGTAGCCACTGCCACTTTCCCAGCAAGTTAAATTTAAGTATCAATATGGCCACAATCAGAGCATTGCTTAAAATTTTATTCATTCTAAAACTGAGTTGTGTTGTGACCTTGCAGCTGAGATCTGTGCCTTCAGTATCTACTATTAACACTTCTCTGCTTCTGGACAACTGCCCAGGCACCTTATCTGCATATTTGCCTGTTCTCTGGCAACACGCCCAGAATCTTATCTTTCACTGCATCTTTGATCTGAACTTCTAACTTACAGTCTCATTGCATCGCCGTTGCGATCCATATTTTATTTTAATTTACTCCCTTATAACAACTCCTGAACTGAAGCTGGCTTCCATTCTCAAACCTTGACAGATCCTGTCCCTTTTCACAGTCTGAGCTGCACTCTGCTATTTCGTGAACACAGTTTACATGTTCCCACTCATACTTATTACATAGTGTTAAACACCTGCCTTTTCTAAAATGTTGCTTTATCTTTTTGCTTAAGCAAAACTAATCTAAACCAAGCAATATTAATAAAATTATTATTCTAAACTGACTTTTTACCAATATAATTTTCCAATGACACAGAGAAAACAGAGCATTACTCTACTTTATGGGTTTTATTGATGGTTTGTTTTACTTTGCACCTTAAATTTACACGTTGTTTGGTGCACTCATGGACTTTAAGTAGGGTTTTATGCCAATACCCTCATCCGCCCCACTTCGTGACGGTTTGTGTAACAGGTTTTTCCTATTAACAGGTTATCCTAACTCACAAATAGGTCAACATTCAATAGCCAACAGCCAAACATATATTATATACATATGTAACACCCAGATCAGAGACTCCATATTACACTCAACTATTGTTACCTTAAATATGACTATAGTCTTACGTGTATGGTATAATCTTCACAACCATGCAGCTTGCTAGCACAGCCGGCCACAAACACAATACAACATAAACACAATACATCTATCCTTTATAAAGACACACACAGGTGTCTCAATCACGAAAATATTTTTAATATTCTCGTCTGGATCCCTTAGTTTGTTTCAGGTTTAGTCCCTGACTTTGCAAAAATTTGCAATAATCTACCTGCAGTTCACGACTGCATCATCAATAATCAAATGTCATTCACGATTTATTAATGTCTCAGTTACCACATTAATCTAGTTATCATCACCTCTCCTGCTAGAAGCTCCGTAAAACATTAATTGTGACCAACATAAACAAAACATCTTGTATATGTGCAAATAAAACCAGTTAATACTAGTAACTTCAGTGCTTTATTAAACCAAGTGCTTTCCATTCAAAGAAAATACTATCTCCCTATTCAACAGGAACTAAACAATCATTAATATGCAGACTCTTGAAAATAAAACATTAATTTTGCATTTTTAGAAACTAGATATTATACCTGCCATCTATTCTGTGTCGATTACTTTCCTGCTCAATCGAGTCTTTATTCTCAACGACAAAAACTTACAATTTACCTTTGCAAAATCATATTACGTTTGTAACTCCTCAACAGTCTGTCACATCGTACTCATGTTCAGTTCCCAGCACACTTAATTGCACTTACACTTACCCTCTTCACATCCCCTTTTTCTTCTTAATTCTCCGGTTCCCAGCCATACCTCTCCATGCCATCACCACATCGTACGCATTCCTGGGATTAACTCCCAGTTCAATCAACTTTTGCAGGTGTGGTCCGAGGCCACTTATTAACACTTGCACAAACCCTTGATCCTGTTCATTGGGTCCTCTGACCTGGAACAATCTCTATACACTTCCCACTTCCTTACTTCATAATCCTGCCCTAACTCACCTTCTTTGCCTTAGTCATAGAACATTGTATAAACTTCAGTTGCCTTTTCAATAGAGCATTTTCTTGTTGATACAGCTTCACTTTCTCCAATGCAATAGTCAGTGCTCCTTGCACCTGGGGCAAAACACTACATGCAATTACATTTCCATTATCAGAGCGATGTTTATCCTGTTTCAACCATCATTCTGGGGTCCATTTAGGAACCCAGTCATCTTCCAACATCGTTTTTTTTGCCATTTCACATGCTTTGTTAAGACATGCTCAATAACTTCAGCCATTTCGCTGGTCATGTCCTAGTGCTCCTGGGCACTAGCGACTACAACCCCATCTACTACACATACAACCTGGTTTGGATCAAAACCAGTCCAGCAAGCCTCTGTCTGGTTGGATCAAATCCAGTCCAGTGAACTTCTGCCTGGTCGGGTCAAACCCCAACCAGTGACTAGAAACCTGGCTGGGTCAAAACCAGTCAAACGAATCTCTGCCTGGTTGGATCAAAACCAGTCCAGTGACTAACAGCCTGCCCAGATCATAACCAATCCAGACTACAACACAGTACTGTACACACAACACTTCAAGACTATAATATACACTGCGGTGAATCCCATCCTCGTTGCCATGTTCTGTAGTAGGGGAAAAATATCCTGTTGTATGAAATGGCTGATGACTCAGATTGGTAGCAGCTCAAGAAGTTTATTACAATGCGTGCAAGTGAAGAGAAGCAGTTACATGAACACACCGCAACAGTAACACAAACACACTGTCTCTTAGTTTAAGACGAGGTGACCCAATACATATACATGTTCAACAGAGCAACACTGAGTTGCTTTTTGCTCAAAGCTCAAAAAAACAGTTTTACACTCTCACACAAATATAGCAAACTTGAACACATTCTTTCCTTAATCTTTTGCAAACGCAGCTGTATCAAAAGCAAAACAAAGTCACTCTGCACTAGAACATTTTGTGTGAAAAGCAAAACAACAGCAAAAACAAAACAGTAGCAAAACAAAACAGTATATGAGAAGCAAAGCAGTCTATGAAAGGCAAAACAGTCATCTTGCACTAGACATGTGACTACCAGTATCGACCTGGGTATTAGCTGCCTCTTCACATGTGACAACAATATCCCAAGCACTCCACAAATCTGGCCTGTATGATAGGGTGGCAAGAAAGAAGCCATTACTTGAAAGCCCACCTTGAATCCGTTTGAAGTATGCAAAAATTATGTAGCCATGTGGCAAAAAGTTTTGTGGTCGGACAAAACTAAAAATGGAACATTTTGGCCTAAATGTAAAGCATTATGTTTCATGCAAACCCAACACAGCGCAACACCCAAAGAATACCATCCCTCTTGTGAAGCATGGTGGTGGCAGCATCATGTTATGGGGATGTTTCTCATCGGCATGGACTGGGGCACTTGGCAGGATAGAAGGGAAAATGATGATAGGAAAAAAGGATAGGAGCAAAGTACAGAGAAGTCCTTGAGGAAAACCTGCTGCCCTCTGCAAGAAAGCTGAAACTGGGATGGAAATTCACCTTTCAGCATGACAATGACCCAAAGCACAAAGCCAAAGCTACACTGGAGTGGCTAAGGAACAAAAAGATAAATGTCCCTTTGAGTGGCCCAGTCAGAGCCCCGACTTAAATCCAATCGAAAATTTGTGGCATGACTTGAAAATTGCTGTCCATCAACACTTTTGACAGAGCTTGAACAGGTTTGTAAAGAAAAATGGTCACATATTGTCAAATCTAGGTGTGCAACATTGGTATAGACCTATCCCAATAGACTCACAGCTGTAATTGCTGCCAAAGGTGCTTCAACCAAGTATTAACTCAGGGGGGTGGAGACTAATCCAATTATGATCTTTCAGTTTTGTATTTTTATATATATATATATATATATATATATATATATATATATATATATATATATATATATATATATATATATATATATATATATATATATATATATATCAATAAAAACTTTTTTCCCCTTAACAGTGTGGAGTATGGTGTGTAGATAAGTAGAAAAAAATCCTCATTTA
The DNA here is from genome assembly GCF_017654505.1 of Polyodon spathula. NCBI lineage: Eukaryota > Metazoa > Chordata > Actinopteri > Acipenseriformes > Polyodontidae > Polyodon > Polyodon spathula. The sequence goes on from NC_054546.1 coordinate 29,593,432, forward strand.
AATGCATGAAACTCTGAGGCACTGACACAACAAAATGTGAAAAAAGTTCAAGGAGGTGTAGACTTTCTATAGGCACTGTATATATATATATATATATATATATATATATATATATATATATATATATATATAAACACACACAGTACACGCCCTTCATTATAATGTACCTTCGACTATAACAAACCTGGCCCCTGGACCCCAAATAAAAATAAAATACAAAAATAATATTAACACACCCTGTCAACAGCTCGGTCTGTATTCATGGGATGCTACATCTACAGTGAAGTGTCACAGATGAAAGTGTCATTGTATATGAAAGTAAGCCAAACTGGAAAGGTGATGAATTATGTTACTCAGAAGGAAATATACTGGGCTCAGGTAATATAATCAAACAGAAGGTTGATTTTAAATATATAAAACAACATCTCCTTTTATACATGTTTAAACTTGTATTGTATTGCATTATGTTGTAGCAGGGATCCTGTGAACTTTGTTTCACCTGATTTTTTGGAGAAAGGAGGGGTTAGGAAAAAAAAAAGCGATGAAATCATGTTTCAATATTTTTGGAAAGAAGTTATCTACAATTGGTTTTAAAATGAGTTGACCAGATCCTTCTAGAATGTATAATTAACTCAAAGATAAGAAATGTCAAGGCCGAGTGATGATTAGATTTACTTGTTACTTCTGATATATTCAATGGAGAGAAAATCCTATAAAAACCCAGAGGAATACCCCATTCGATATCGCTCAACTTGCTAACTACCAGTTGTGTGATACATGCTCTGAAGGCCTCTGAAAAACTGATTGCTGTTTGGTCAAAGTCAAGTCTCTACCTTTTGAAGACAGTTGTTATTTTTCAATATATCCTACACTACACTTCCATATAATATCTCGTTTATATTGATGCATTGCTATAAGGTATAGAATTTATGTTTTAGTCTTAAGAGAGTGACATATACACTGAGTGTACAAAACATTAGGAACACCTGTTCTTTTCATGAAATAGACTGACGAAGTGAAAGCTACAATCCCTTATTGATGTAACCAGTTAAATCCATTTCAATCAGTGTAAATGAAGGGGAGACAGGTTAAAGAAGGATTTTTAAGACACAATTGAGACATGGATTGTGTATGTGTGCTATTCAGAGGGTAAATGGGCAAGACAAAAGATTTAAGTGCCTTTGAACGAGGTATGGTTGTAGGTGCCAGGCACGCCGGTTTGAGTGTGTCAAGAACTGCAATGCTGCTGGGTTTTCACGCTCAGCAGTTTACCGTGTGTATCAAGGATGGTCCACCACCCAAAGGACATCCAGCCAACGACAGGCCAGTAGTTGAAAACGGCTCATTGATGAAAGAGGCCAAAGGAGGTTGACACGAATTGTGCAGAGCATCAGACGAGCTACAGTTAGTCAACTGATGGTCCAGTACAACATTGGTGCTGAAAGACCCATAAAATAATATACAACTTGTCATACCTTTGCATGAATGGGTTATTGTCAGCCGACGACCTAACATAGTTCCACTTCTTTCAGCAAAACAAAAGAAACTGTGGTTGCAGTGGGCTAAGAAACGAAACACTGGACATTGGAGGATTGGAAAAACATTGCCTGGTCTGATGAATCCTGGTTCCTGCTGTTTCATGCAGATGGGAGGACTAGGGTATGGAGAAAACCACATGAGTACATGCATCCATCATGCCACGTGTCAACATTGCAGGCTGGTGGTGGTGGTGTGATGGTGTGGGGTGTGTTTTCATGGCACACATTGGGCCCCTTGATAAAAGTGGAGCAACGTTTGAATGCCACAGGATATCTGAACATCATTGCCAATCAGGTGCATCCCTTCATGGCAGCTGTGTATCCATCTGCTAATGGATTTTTTTCAGCAGGATAATGCCCCATGCCACAAGGATAGGATTGTCCAGGAATGGTTCCACAAACATGACAGTGAATTCAGGTTACTGCAGTGGCCTGCCCAGTCACCAGATCTCAATCCAGTTGAGCATCTGTGGGATGAGATGGAACGAGCTCATCCCACAGAGCTCATTACACCGATGAAAGAAATTGCCCTAACAAGTCACAATTACCTTACCATTGGCCTCCACCTGTGAACCATTAAAGTTGCTGTCACATTTTCTGGATAAAAATCCCACTGTTGAAGGATCATTGGTAAGGCTGTGAATCTGAAGGAAAATGGAGACCAAACAGCATTCTACAGAAGTTAGAGATAAAGTAATACAAATGCATAGATTAGGGAAAGGGTACAAAATAATATCCAAGTGTTTGGATATCCCAGTGAGCACAGTTGGATCAATAATCAGGAATTGTAAGCTGCATCACACCACCCAGGCACTGCCAAGAAAAGGCCGTCCCTCAAAACTCAATGCTCAAACAAGAAGGAGACTTGTGAGAGAAGCCACAGAGAGGCCAACAATCACTTTGAAGGAGCTACAGAGTTCAGTGGCTGGGAGTGGAGTAATGGTGCACCAGTCAACCATATCAAGAGCTCTGCATAACAATGGCCAGAAAGAGTACACCCAACTGCAAACGCAAGTCAAACAGGAAGTTAGAAAGGCCAAGAGAGAAATACAAATGAACATTGCTAAGGGGGCTAAAACCAATTCCAAAATGTTTACATTTTGTAAATATTAAAATATTGTAAAATATTACAACAGCAAGAGAACATTAAAAGAGGAGATTAAATGTCTAAGAGATACAAATGACAAAATCGTAGATGAAGAAAAAAAAATAGCAAATATATTAAATGATTACTTTTCACAAGTTTTTACAAAGGAGGATATGGACAACATGCCCCACATGTCATCCAGTTCCTATCCAGTTTTAGATAACTTTAGCATAACCGAGGCAGAAGTGTTAAAGGGACTAGGAGCTCTTAAAATAAACAAATCCCCTGGGCCAGATGAGATCCTCCCATTAAAGTACTCAAAGAAATGAAAGAAGTTATTTACAAACCGCTAACCAAGACCATGCAGCAGTCTCTTGACACAGGGGTGGTACCGACAGACTGGAAAATTGCAAACTTAATACTGATCCACAAAAAGGGAAACAAAACTGAACCAGGTAACTACAGACCAGTAAGCCTGACTTCTAATATATGCAAACTTATGGAAACTATAATAAGATCCAAAATGGAAAATTACCTATATGGTAACAGGGTCCTGGGAGACAGTCAACATGGTTTTAGGAAAGGGAGATCGTGTCTATCTAACTTGCTTGATTTTTTTTGAGGATGCAACATCAATAATGGATAATTGCAAAGCATATGACATGGTTTATTTAGATTTCCAGAAAGCTTTTGACAAAGTCTCGCATGTCATATGCAGACAGGCTAAAATAATTTAATCTGTTCAGTCTTGAACAAAGAAGACTATGCGGCGACCTAATTCAAGCATTCAAAATTCTAAAAGGTTTTGACAATGTCGACCCAAGGGACTTTTTCGACCTGAAAAAAGAAACAAGGACCAGGGGTCACAAATGGGGATTAGACAAAGGGGTATTCAGAACAGAAAATAGGAGGCACTTTTTTACACAGAGAATCGTTAGGGTCTGGAATCAACTCCCCAGTAATGTTGTTGAAGCTGACACCCTGGGATCCTTCAAGGAGCTGCTTGATGAAATTCTGGGATGAATAAGCTACTAACAACCAAAAGAGCAAGATGGCCAAATGGCCTCCTCTCGTTTGTAAACTTTCTTATGTTCTTATGTATGGGAGGGTGACAAGAAAGAAGCCATTACTCAAAAAGTACCATCTGAAAGCACGTCTGGAGTTTGTCAGAAAGCATGAGAGTGACCCAGCTGCGATGTGGGAAAAGGTTTTGTGGTCAGATGAGACCAAGATAGAGCTTTTTGGCCAAAACTCAAAGCGCTATGTGTGGCACAAACCTAACACTGCCCATGCCTCAAGACACACCATCCCTACAGTGAAGTATGGTGGTGGCAGCATCATGTTGTGGGGATGCTTCTCATCAGCAGAGACTGGGCATCTTGTTACAATTGAAGGAAGAATGGATGGAGAAAAATACAGGAAAATACTGCAAGAGAATCTGCTTCAGTCCGCTAAAAAACTGAACCTTGGGAGGAAATTCACCTTTCAGCAGGACAATGATCCCAAGCACAAGGTCAAAGCAACACTGGAGTTGCTCAAGAACGAAAAGGTGAATGTCCTACAGTGGCCCAGTCAAAATCCTGATCTCAATCCCATTGAGAATCTGTGGCACTATTTGAAAATTCCGGTCCACAAGCGTCATCCAACCAACCTGAACAACCTGGAGCAAATCTACCAAGAAGAATGGGCCAAAATCTTTCCGACACTGTGCAAAGCTGGTACATACTTACTCCAAAAGACTTAAAGCTATTATTGCAGTGAAAGGTGGCTTTACCAAATATTAATGTGTGGGGGTTGAATACTTTTGCAAGCAAGATATTTCAGTTTTTTATTTTTCTTAAAATTATTTCCCAAAATAAAACCAATGTCACCTTACAGTAATTGATTTTGAGTTTAAGTGTTTTAAAATAAAATATCGAACAGAACAAGATTTCAATGTACCATTTGTAATTCAGTAATATGAGAGAATTGTTTAGGGGTCTGAATACTTTTGCAAGGCACTATATATATATATATATATATATATATATATATATATATATATATATATATATATATATATACACACACACACATAATGTTCTAGAATTTAGCGGTTGATGTTTTTAGCCTTTTGCATTTTATAGCCTAAGCGCTAAATATAGAATAACCATATTCGAAATTCATATTACTGTATTGAAGTACTAATGCTGAAACCTGAAAGCACTGGATCACCAAGACTGCTTTTTACTTGGGATTTGTGGTGGTCTGCGCAACCAACCAATCCAATTTTTAAAGCATTTAATACTTGAAAGAACTAAGTATTTTGACAGTTTAATTTGACTCAGACACACAAAAAGTACTAATAATTTTTCAGTAGACCTATGAAACGTTCGGGTCACGTGCTTGTTAGGTGGCTCAGGCTTTGTAAAATGACAGAAGGATTTGGTCCGACTCATTTTTACTCTCTCCTCAAATTCCTGAGTTTAACGTGTGCTCTAGATATATATATATGTATACGATATCTATATTATATATATATATATATATCTATATATATAATATTCTGATATATTCAAAGAGTATATGCAAATTCTGACAGAAGTCAACTGCATTTTAATTCTTTAATGAACAGAATAAATCAAAGACGGAATACTGCATGCATGAGACAAGCACGTACTTGTAATTCTACTTGTATTCACAATCTCATTAACTTACTTCAATAGTTTATCGTTCATTGTCCTTTCGCTATAACAACATGGGCGGTCAAGTCAAACGGGTTAGTCTAAACCATTAGTGTCTTAACCATTCAATGTGGAGACAAGGGCCATTGTCCTTGTCCATGACGGAACCAGGCAGCCCTTGCTGATGGGTGCATCCTGTAAGCATGTTGTCTATATCTTTTAAATAGCCACAGTGGCTAAAGGGGGGAAGTCACGAAGGCCCCACTTATAGTCATTGGCAGCACATCTGATGACTCCACATCTGAAGCGATTGAGCTTCACCCACAGATAGAGTGGAAGGTCACAACCAGGCTGCTAGACTGTTGGATCTGTCACGAAATAAGCATTGGGTATGTTTGAAGCTTGTTCTTGCCACCTAGTATACCATCTGGAGGTGACATTGAGGTTCTTAGAGGAATTGTCCAAAGTAGGTGTGTTGAGCTAAGATGGTGGCTTGGTGGAATAAACACATCTTTAAACATAGGTAGATGTGGCAAAAGAAACGACCCCTAAAGCCTAGGTCCTCAACTGTTGGTAAAATGAAGTCATTAGCACTGGGAGTACTTATAATGACTGTGGGAACCTGTTTTGAAAATTGAGGCAGACGTTTAAGGTCTTAGACCATCAGCACCTGTCTCTACCTGTGCTGTGTGTTCACTCAACCAGTGCCCAATTTTACAAATCATTCTCCACACTGATACCTGAATGAGCCTGCTTGCCGAGGGAGGGTAGTCACTGGAACAGAGAAAGTGACGAAGCAGCTAAGAGCAGATTCCTTGCAAGTAACTGAAGAAAGTCACAATTTGCATCCTTATCTCAATGTTATTAACCATTGATAGGAATGTCATTAGGAAATATCATCCCACTCATATGTTCCAGTTATTTATTGTATGCGTTTTATATAAACACTGAAACTTTGCACTTACAGCAGGGTCTCTTTTCACTGTCACAGCCTAGGATTGTTACCATTGCTTTGAGGTTGCTAAGCAGCCAAAAATTACAGACTGCACACAGATCAAGCTGGGAGCCCACAATTCCCTAACCTTCCTGGCCTGCTCATTTCTCTTTCAGATCTCAAACCCAAGGTCTACCACATACAATCTATTCCTTAGTTAACATGAAGGAGGTGTTTCTCTTCCATGTTGAAACATATTGGAAGACATGTATAATTTTACAATACAATATGTTTCTTTTGTTTTTCATGTGACAGTCTTCCACATGTGGCTGGTAGTGGTAAGTGCATTCAAAACATTAGGTTACTTACCATAACCCTAATTCACTGAAAGAGAAGACAACCACCACTACATTAGGTATGAGATATTCTTGCCCTTGGGGTAGGTATTTTGCTGAGCTCTCTATACCAGAGCTGCTGAAAGGCCCCTTCCCGGGATGACGATCTTCCTTTTTTTCCATCGAACCCGTGAGGCTGACCGAAGCGACCTCGTGGTGGTGGTCGTCTTCTCTTTCAGGGAACCAGGGTTAGGGTAAGTAACCTAATGTTCCCTTTCAATTCGAAGATGACCACCACTACATTAGGTATGGGATAATGAATACCAAAACCGTCGCGAGGGAGAAGGAACGGCAGCAAATGAAGGATGCACAACACTATCTAACCCAGTGGTTAGCGTTGAGAACTTACACCCTCAAGGACCCATGTGCCTACAGAAGAGAAGGCAGGGTCTACCACATTAATAAGGTAGAACCTGGAGAAAGTATGCAGCATAGCCCAGACAGCCGCAATACAAATGTCAGACATTGAGGCACCTTTGAAAATGGCCCAAAATGTAGCCAACCCTCTAGTGGAGTGTGTGGCTACCAGATGGGGACAAGCCAGCGCCATTACATGCAGTCGAAACTGTGTCCACAATCCATTGTGACAGACGCTGCTTAAAAAGGGGCTGTCCTAAGGTCTGTGTCCCGTGACAGACAAAGAGCTGGTCAGATTGATGCAGAGCTCTTGTCCTATGCACGTAGCATCTCAATGCCCACACTTGGCAGAGGAAATTCAATCTCTCATCCTCTGTTGAAGCAGATGGAGGGGGATTAAAAGACTCCAGTTCCACAGACTGGCTAATGTTGAAGGCTGTAATCACCTTGGGGAGGAAAGTGGGGTTGGTGCACAGACAGTGCCTGCAACTTACTGATCCGCTTAGAGGTGATAGCCAAAAGGAAGGCTGTCTTCATAGACAGGTACTTCAGCTCTGTGGGGTATAAGGGCTCAAACAGGGCCTTCGTGAGAGCCTCTAGTACAATATTAAGGTTCCATTCAGGGAGAACAGTCCTCCTAGGAGGGCGTGATTGCCATGCTCCTTTAATGAAATGAGTAGCCAAAAAATGTGCAACTGGAGACATAAAATCTATGGGAGCATGGCTGATCTTCCAGCATCGAGCAGTTCTTGCAGACACTGCAAAATGACTGGCATAGGGCAAGTGATGGAATCATGCTTCCCAGCAAGGCACCAAGCTTGAAAATACTTCCACTTATAAGTATACAAAGACCTAGTGTTGTCCGCCCTAGCACTCTGCAACGTACCCACAACCAACAATGGTCTGATAGCAGTCCCTTTCAGGGGCCAGATCCATAGCTGGAACCTGCCCGGTTCCAGGTGCCAAAGAGAGCCTTTCGTCTGACTGAGGAGGTCAGAACAAAGTGGAATCTCCCAGGGCTGGCTGGACTTTCTTGAGAAAAGCATGGAGCAGCAGTATAGGAGGTAAAATGCTTTGGGCCATTCGTACGCTAGGGCGTCTACACCGAGTGCACCGCTTAAGCGGTGGAGGGAGTACAACAGGGTGCAATGTGTAATCTCTGCCAAAGCAAAGAGATCGACCTGCACCTTCCCGAACCATTCCCAAATGTGCTCCACCGTCTGAGGGTGGAGTTGCCACTCCGACGGATACAGGCCACCCCTGGAGAGGAGGTCCACTGCCCAGTTCACCACTCCAGGAATGTGCATCACCCGTAGGGCAGCAGATTTCTCTGCACCCATATCAACAGCTTGAAAGCTATGCGATGCAACCCTGGGGAACGTAGGCCTCCCTGGTGGTTGATATACGCCAATAACTGTTGTGCTGTCCGTCTGGATCAACACATTTGTACCGCTCAGCACTGGGAGGAAGTGGTGGAGAGCAAGGAATACTGCTTGGAACTACAGCATGTTTATGTGCCGGGATGTCCAGCAGTCCGACCAGGATCCACATACTCCTCTGCCTTCCCAGACCACTCCCTAATCCAGGAAGCATCTGTTGTCATCAGTTGGCGGTTCAGTACTACTCTCATTTGCACACCTTTGCGCCGGTGAGAGGGAACCCTCCACCAGCATAGGGCTGCTGAGCATGTGTAAGACACAGTAGCCGACGGTGTCCGTCGCATTTGGCATTGAGGTGAAACCTATTGAGCCATGCTTGCAGTGGATGCATGCAAGGCAGACCTAGCTGAATGGCCGAGATATCTGCAGCCATCAGACCCAGTAGATTTTGGCACAATCTTCAGAAAAGGGAGAGGCACCCCTAGATAACTGCAACTCTGTCGCCCAACAGGTATGCATGCATCGTAGTGGAGTCCAGCCGGAGTCCCAGATACGTGGTGCTCTGCACTGGTGTAAGCTGACTCTGCATCGTTTATGGTAAGGCCCAGCCTGACCAGATGCTCCGTCACAACCGTCGTGTGGGCCAATGCTCCCTCACGCGACTGGGAACAGATCAACAAGTCATCGAGATGCAGCCGCAGGGGAGCCAGGATAGCGTCCACACACTTTGAAAACGTATGCGGAGCTAGGAAGAGGCCGAATGGCAGCACAGCATACTCGTACATGCTTCCTTGAAAGATAAAATGCAGATACTTTCTGTGCTCTGGACGAATGGGAACATTAAAGTATGCGTCCTGTAAGTCCACAGTGGTGAACCAGTCACCCAGCCGGACGAACTGACGAATGTGACGATGTGTCAAAATTCGGAACCTCCTTTCTTTTAAGAACCTGTTTCGGAGCCTCAGGTCTAAGATGAGGCAAAAGCCACTGTCTTTCTTGGGTACCAGAAAGTATCTTGAGTAGCACCCCTCTTCCCATGAACTCTTCTTGCTTGCACAGCAAGGCAGCCACTTCTTTCTGAAGTACTGAGGCTTGTAGACGGTCTGTCATGAAAGTGTTTGTGACACCTCAAAATGGTTTTGGTTAGGTCCCAAACGAAACTGAAGTGCATAGCCATTTTACAAGGTGATGAGCACCCAGGAGTCTGAGGTGCAAGCATGCCACTACTGCAGATGTTGTGCCGAAAAGGGTTTCTGAGGCTGCCAGCCTTCAGGGGCCTTGCTTGGGCTGCTAAGGCTGGGGCTGGGCTGTTTGAGGTGAGTGTTTAGGGTGTTGGCCCTGAAAACACCTCCTGTGAAGCTGGTTTGTGGACTGACCATGACCTGTGTTCTCTCTTCCTGCTGGTTGGGCTTGGTTACTTGTTGACGTGCCCTGTAGGCATGCCTTAGGTCATCCAAAAGAGTTGTGGGGACTGGAACTGTTCTGGTGAATTTGAGGCTGGGGAGCTCGCCAGCGCAGGACCTACCCCATGCAGAAGCACGGGGAGGGAGCAATGAGGCCACCTGATGGGACGCCTCATCTTCCTGGTGGGAAATTTGCAGTATCTCCTTCACAGCTGGCCCAAAAGTATGACATGGGGATATGGGTGCGTCAAGCAACGCGGCCTTATCCGCATTAGAGACTCTGGCTTGTGTCAGACACAGCTGTCTATGAGCCACAGTCAAGCAAGCTAGGCTCCAGCCAAGGACTTGCCCTTGGAGACTGGAGATCTGTAGCAGTATGCTGGACAGGAGACGCAGCTCCGTGGCCACAGGCTCAGGGAGTGGGGTCTCATGCAGTTCAAGTACGCGGTCAGCACACTTGCTGTATTAGTCAAGAGAGTTGCCTGCACTTCTGCTGTGTAGGCTCGCTTTAAATGCATCTCCGTCACCCTGCATTGAGGGTTCGGGCACGCCGGGTCTCTAACAAGACCACCCACCGGTGGGGCCTTAACTAGGGCCGTGATAGTGGAGTCTACTGAGGGGAACACCGCCAGGCCGAGCTTATCCACGCTTTCCAAGAAGGCGAGCGATGCAGCTTTTTTTATGTACGCTAGGCCCCGAAGCCCGGCGGTCCCAGGAGGAGCATACTTCCGCCTTGAAATCTGGGAAGGCCAAGAACTTTTGAGGGCGAGGAGCAGCACCTGTGTCCAGAAAATGGACCTGCATGGTTCTGCCGCTGGCGTCCAGGGGACCTGCAGAAAAGCTGCAGCACATCTCATGAGTGCCGAGACCGAGTTGGACAGTGGGGTGGTTCTGGCTTCTGAGGCACTCTCACAGCCAGGCTCTTCCTCAGCAAGGGCCTCACCCACTTGCATCTCAGAGGAGAAAGAATCTCCATTTCCCAAGACTGCTGGCGTTGCAGGGTGTACAGGGATGGGACCTCGACATGGGCCTGGCTTTGTGAATTAGCACTGAGGCACTGATTGCAATGCATTTAACACTGGTAAGTGTTAACATAGTGTGTACACCCACTGGCATTGCAGCAAGGGTATTAACACTACACACCATGCGCCGAGTACCATGGACACCTTGTGCACCACGTACTGTGTAGCACCTAATGAGCACTAGTGTAGTACCAGTTTACTCGTGCACCAGGCACTATGTACACCGCATACACAGTGTATTCTGAGCCCCGTGCACACCGAGTATACTGTTTTACACTGGATACCATGTAGCACCTTGAGCTATATGCTAGGTTTAGCAGTACTTAGCCAATGAGCGCAATGTGCACCAAGTGCACTACTTGCACAGTGCATCCCAAGCGCTTTGCCCACCAGGTACCGTGCACTGCGTGTACTGCATGCACTGCGTACTCTGTGTACCATGCAGCACTGTGCATTAGCTCACTGGAGTGGTAGAGGTATCAGCACGTGTGCACACATGGTCTGTGCATACCGAGCACAACGCACACCGAGTAGTGAGGGCAGTAAGTGCGCTGTGTACCATGCAGTGCTTTTGTGCACTACCACTGAGGCACTGGGCACCATGTGCCACTTATACTAAGCCCCGAGACAGGTCTACTCTCAGGAAGAATAGACAATCATTCATGGATGATTGCACAGGCAGTCACTCACATACAACAGACAGATATAAAGAGCGGCCTATCACGCAAGCAGTGAGGCTTCTGAAAAACAGAAAGGCAAAAAAGAACTCAGTCTTTTTAAGTCGTTGATTCCAGGAAAGTGGCAAGCTGGCTTTCAGCATGAATGTAAGGGAAATACGACCGACACTAATCAACTCAAGAAGCTGTTTTCTATCATTTTTTTTTTCTTCTCAATACAGAGGTCTTACCGTACCATCTTGAGAGGGAAAAAGAGGAGGATCTTCCTGTGAGTGACAGTTTTATTCCCTCGGTTGGTGGGACTGAGTGTGTCATCACAGGAAGGGGCCTTTCAGCAGCTCTGGTACAGAGAGCTCAGCAATACCTAACTGAAGGGCAGGAATATCCCATACCTAATGTAGTGATGGTCGTCTTCAAATTGAAAGAGAACTAAATTCTTGAGAACTGTGCTGTTTAAGTTAGATGTTTTTATGTATTCCCTGGTGTCATTGTGTTGAAAAGTAAGGGTTTAACCCCAGGGGCCTGGCTAAATATCTCTCAATATGTCACATGTTATGCGCTGATGGAAAATGTGCTCATACGGTTGAATTATGTGGCTGAAGTATACAGGTTTATGATAGATCGACAGATAGAGGGATATAAATCGATAGATAGATCGATAGATAGATAGATAGATAGATAGATAGATAGATAGATGCATCCTTACAATGTATTACTGTATAAATCTTCAGAAGTGCAATATGATATTATAAAAACGCTGTTGTTAGTTTTGTTCGGGTAAATACTTGCCCTTGGTTATGTGGACTATAAGCAATACATTCTACAGGGTTTCTATCAGTTGTGATTAAACATTCCTGTGGTTTAATATTCCTTGTTTTTATGTACATTTAGACAATGTTGCCATTCAAACTGGAATGCCAGAATGGCAGCTTGATTGAATCGTGTCATTTCTCAATTTTCAGTCACCCATGACATGTCGGATACCCAGAGACAAACAGAATGAGTACAATTCTCCGCTCTCTGAGAAACATTTAGATGATTCAGGAGGCAAAGATGCTGGTGAAACTGGAAGGTCAGAAAGACACATACTCTGACATGTTGAGAAGTGGTCTTGACACAGGTGCAGGTGGTCTGATAGATAATTTCATTCTACTGCCAGCAGCATCACTTGTGTTTTCATTTCTTGACTCAAGGGACTTGTTTACTTCCAGTTTATTTTGTTTGCAGTCATTTTTTAAAATGTTGTATGCAGGCTAGAGCAACCAATATCTATTGATTTTAGTATGCCTCATTTAAGTCATTTGACTTATTGTGATGAGAACTATTGCAGCTGTGTCCATCTGTGATTTCTGCAGGACCCACCATCATCAAACACTCCAAAGACCACAGTGAAGGGTGCTTAATGTGCAACCATGTATTCATGTCCTCACTTGTATGAGGGAATGCTGTTAAAATGTCATTGATCAACCCACCAACGCCCCTAAAGGAACTATATGTAGGCGGTAAAAATGGTCACATATCCCTTTAGAACAATTTAAATCAGTAAGTGCCAGTCTGAGCTATGTTTGTTTCAGATGTAGAAACAATGTCGGTTGAGTCTTGGAACAAATCAGGGGTATTTTCCACATATTGCTTCAATTATCTAAACTGTTGTTTTGGTCCAAGCTGAGAGAGAGAGAGAGAGAGAGAGAGAGAGAGCGAGAGAGAGAGAGAGAGAGAGAGAGAGAGAGAGAGAGAGAGAGAGAGAGAGAGAGAGAGAGAGGACCATTACAGTCGGGAGAGAGACAAGACAAGACAAAGACAGAGAGAAAGAGCAAAGTGAGTTTAACTTTCATTCATATTCTTTCGTTAATGTCAATGTCATTTTAAAAACAAAATTAGTACATATGTTTTGGGCCATATTCGTAGAAAAGGTTATTTTTTTTTTTTTTTTTTAAATCTAAGCCTATTTTAAAGATGGAGTTCATAAACTATATAGATATAATTTGTTAAACAGGGCTTTCTCAGGTATTGATCTTTAGCTATTTTACTCATATACTAACATGTCGTGAACAGCATTCATACATAGCTAAACTTTATCCATCATTCTGGTTTAACCAGCAAAAGGGAGTGGAGTTTTGCTGAAAGCTCTTTTAGCATAATTAGCGACATGTGTAACTTTTAGCCACATCTAAAGGTAAACTGTGACAGTGTGGTCATGAGACAATGAGAAAGAGATGTGAAAGAGAAGCCGGGGACACAAGTCAAAGAGACACTTTGAGAAACATATTTTGATGCATTTGATCTGTGTAATACTTCAGCAATGCCTAAGAGCTTTTCATTTTTGCTAACTGAGATCACAAGCAATCCAGCTGTTTTAGGAACACCGCCCTTTTGGGAAAACTTGTGTGAGGTAATGCTGTTAATCTTCATACAATGCTGTCTGTTTAACAGAAAGAACCAAGCCTAAAAAAGAGGTCAGTGCTAAGATGAAACTTAGCGGCAGGGTGTCTGAGATTGTGGTCAGATCTCAGTAAGATTGACCATGGAGCACAGTCAGGTCGGGTGACTCTCTTCTTCTTTGATTGTGACCTGCTTGATTTTTCAGAAATATGAACAATAGAATGGTTAGTAAAGCAATGCTGGGTCAGACATGATTGGTACCTCTTGGATTAACTGCCTTCACCATTAGATGAAGCCAAAAAAGCAGGGGGAGGCTGGGGAGGAGGAAGCAAACTCTTATGCACAGTGTAGACGTAATGGATTGGATCGAAAGATAAATAAGATTCTAGCTATTTGATCAAAGTTACCTAATGAGTGATCAAAAAGAAGGATGAGGACCAGAGAAAATAATATATGTAGGCTAAACATTATATAATATATACTGCTACGGTCAAGAAAATATTGGTTGAGGTTGGTGAAGACATTTTTAAACAGTGTTTATACAAGCTTGTGATACATACAGGTGGTCTTTGACTTTTGCGTAATGTTCAGTTGCCGATTCTGTAATATACTGCAGATGGAGTTGCTGGCAGCTCCAGTTTGATATTGGAACAAGAAGAGATTGAGATGTACTCAATGGTTTCATGGTGTAGATGCAATTGTAGCTTTTGTAGCTACAGGTGACTAGGTCTGGTTAGTACTAGATTTTGATCTAGTCACATCTCAGAAAGCATATATTAGACAACTGTTTTTATTGATTCAATTCGCTATTTTGTGTTTCAGATTCAAAACTACATCTTCCAATCTCTTTGGATGATGGGTCGTCTACCAATCGCGATGCTTCTCTGTGGACTGCAAGGTCATTATTACTTTAGTAGTTTAAGAAAATCAGACAGGCTCAATTCCTTTAAGTAATCTAGGCTAGGAAGACAGGAATAAGATATTCAGTGTAATATAATTAGGTGTGATTTTACAAAAATGAATACAGAATTATATTCTGGGTTCAGTGGGGATCAAATGGTTAATTTACATGATTGACTGTGTCATTTGCCTTGTACAAACTGCGTCCTTTAGTGTGCAGAGATCTGACAGCTTCTCTCTTAATAGTATTTGACATTATAGGCTTTAATTCCCTCAGAGAGATTATCCCTGATACATTTGTATAGGTCAATTATCACATACACAGACAATAATAGGTTTAAAGATTTATTAAAAATGAAGCTAATAAGCCAAAATAGATAGAGACCAATAGATTTGAATTCAGATCAAGAAGTTTAATCTAAAATGAAAATAAAGTGAGAATCTCTGGCCGTAATCCAGATTCCCAAGAATGCTTGAGTTGCAGTTTCAGTGTACCAGAATGAGAGTGTCTCGAATGGGGGGGATGGTTGGGGCGAAGGGATCCAATAACGCAGTGAACACCTACAGCCCTAGACCACCTGAGTGACCCTTATAAAAGATTTCAATAGTGAAAGCATAGCTAAATATAATAAAGCATAGGTGAGCACTGTAAAGCACAGATAGTTACAGTAAAGCAAATTAAAAATATAAAACATGGTAAACCAACACTTACAAAAGTGTCCCATAGTAATAGCTTTGCTAACTGTAATAAAGCATAGTGAAAGCATGGTAAAGCATAGGTAAGCATTGTGAAGAACAAAAAGGTAAGCATATTAATAAACAGGGTAAACCAGAGTAAACTGTGGAAAATACTATTTACCATGGGAAAAGCATGTTAAAACATGGCAAAAATGCTGTGGTAAACTTGCATAAGGGGGTGCTCAGTGCAGAAAGAGAACTGAAAAGTGTGACAATCCAACAATCTCCAAAAGAAGTGGGTTAGAAGCCAGATGCTTAATCACACAGAGCCAACCCATGACAAACTCTAAATATTTAGGCAGAAATATAGCAAACTAGCTAGGACTGAATGCTAGGATTTTATTTTATGAATCATTACAACCCTACCTGATAATCCTGCGTATAACACATGTCTTCTGTTTCTTCAGTTTTTATACTAGGAGCTGTCTACAGTCAAGATATTGATATAGGTAACTCCGTTTTTATTTAAAACAATGGACATTCATGTTAACCCAAACAATAATCATTATGAGAAAAATATATATATATATATATATATATATATATATATATATATATATATATATATATATATATATATATATATAAATGGACACACACACACACACACACACACACACACACACACATATATATATATATATATATATATATATATATATATATATATATATATATATACAGTGCCTTGCATATTATCGAATTACAAATGGTACATTGAAATTTTGTTCTGTTTGATATTTTATTCTTAAACACTTAAACTTAAAATCAATTATTGTAAAGTGACATTGGTTTTATGTTGGGAGATATTTTTAAGAAAAATAAAAAACTGAAATATCTTGCTTGCATAAGTATTCAACCCCTGTGCTGTGGAAGCTCCCAGTTTGCACCGATGAAAGAAATTGCCCTAACAAGGACACAATTACCTTACCATTGGCCTCCACCTGTGAACCATTAAAGTTGCTGTCACATTTTCTGGATAAAAACCCCACTGTTGAAGGATCATTGGTAAGGCTGTGAATCTGAAGGAAAATGAAGACCAAAGAGCATTCTACAGAAGTTAGAGATAAAGTAATACAAATGCATAGATTAGGGAAAGGGTACAAAATAATATCCAAGTGTTTGGATATCCCAGTGAGCACAGTTGGATCAATAATCAGGAAGTGGAAGCTGCATCACACCACCCAGGCACTGCCAAGAAAAGGCCGTCCCTCAAAACTCAGCGCTCAAACAAGGAGACTTGTGAGAGAAGCCACAGAGAGGCCAACAATCACTTTGAAGGAGCTACAGAGTTCAGTGGCTGGGAGTGGAGTAATGGTGCACAGTCAACCATATCAAGAGCTCTGCATAACACTGGCATGTATGGGAGGGTGGCAAGAAAGAAGCCGTTACTCAAAAAGTACCATCTGAAAGCACGTCTGGAGTTTGCCAGAAAGCATGAGAGTGACCCAACTGCGATGTGGGAAAAGGTTTTGTGGTCAGATGAGACCAAGATAGAGCTTTTTGGCCAAAACTCAAAGCGCTATGTGTGGCGCAAACCTAACACTGCCCATGCCTCAAGACACACCATCCCTACAGTGAAGTATGGTGGTGGCAGCATCATGCTGTGGGGATGCTTCTCATCAGCAGGGACTGGGCATCTTGTTACAATTGAAGGAAAGAATGGATGGAGCAAAATACAGGAAAATACTGCAAGAGAATCTGCTTCAGTCCGCTAAAAAACTGAAGCTTGGGAGGAAATTCACCTTTCAGCAGGACAATTATCCCAAGAACAAGGCCAAAGCAACATTTGAGTGGCTCAAGAACAAAAAGGTGAATGTCCTACAGTGGCCCAGTCAAAGTCCTGATCTCAATCCCATTGAGAATCTGTGGCACTATTTGAAAATTGCGGTCCACAAGCGTCATCCAACCAACCTGAACAACCTGGAGCAAATCTGCCAAGAAGAATGGGCCAAAATCACTCTGACACTGTGTGCAAAGCTGGTACATACTTACCCCAAAAGACTTAAAGCTGTTATTGCAGCGAAAGGTGGCTCTACCAAATATTAGTGTATGGGGGCTGAATACTTATGCAAGCAAGATATTTCAGTTTTCTATTTTTCTTAAAAAATATTTCCCAGCATAAAACAAATGTCACCTTACAATAATTGATTTTGAGTTTAAGTGTTTTAAAATAAACTATTGAACAGAACGAAATTTCAATGTACCATTTGTAATTCAGTAATATGAGAAAATTGGTCAGGGGTCTGAATTCTTTTGCAAGGCACTGTGTGTATATATATATATATATATATATATATATATATATATAATATATTATATAGTATATATATAATAATATATATAATATTTTAATCTGGTGTGAGTATGTCAAATGAAGTTAAATAATTAATCAACAAATGTATATCTAACCTTTCTTTAGATCTAAACGCAGGACCATATCCAACAGACACCACCGATGATTCGCTGACACCAGGTACAGCTTTGTTTTTGTTGCAGTGTTGGTATGGAAGCAGCACAACCAGTTTAGTGTGACAGTGCAGTTCAGTACAGGACAGCATGATCCAGGACAGGAATCCAGGTTATTGAAGAAACCTTAATACCACAATACTAAAGCCCCTTTCACACTGGCATGCTCTACTAGGGTCATTACCTACCTGGATCAGGACCTGATATCATGCGGGTCGGCTATGTGATTTCACATTGTTTTGATCTGGGTGACACATGCAAGGACACAATACGCCTATCAATGCTCCAGGATCAGTTTGTTACTGACGCTGCCATCCAAGCTTCTCTGGATTGAATCATCAGCTCAGATGTTGACAAGAGCAAATGTTTCTTCATTCCTGCTGCAATCTGGCTCATGATGTGTCTTAATCAACAAAAATATGGCTAAACAGAATTAACAGAAATGTTCCTTGTGAAAGTGTGGCTGTTTGTTATTTTGTCCACTTACAAACAGCCGTCATGCATTTTGTCTCTCCAGAACCCGGGTCGGGACCCAGGTAGGAGTACCAGTGTGAAAGTGGCTTTAGAATGTCAAGTTCTCTCAGGTTTAAAGAGTTAGTAAAGAATAATTTATTTGGTTTTGATCTCATCTAACTTGATTGTAAATTACCTCCAACCCTTATCCTAAGCATCCTGCCACTTTCCCTTTCTTTATCTCTGCCTCAGATTGTCGAGAGGAACAGTATCCCTGCACCAGGATGTACTCCATCCATCACCCCATGAAACAGTGCCTCCATTCACTCTGCTTCTACAGGTAAGCTTCCCTGCAGAAACCTCTAGTGACTGCTGCGAGCTGGGGATCAGTAAAACCTGGAACTGAAACCAGTATTTGTTGGCGTCCAAATCAGCAGACCAGTAAATGAATATTAATATTTCAATTGTTTTACTTTTCTTTTCAGTATAAGACACAACATCAGGGAAGCCCTTGGTTTGTATAAACCACTTATTCCAGGGAAACCCTCAAAAATAGGTTGATGCAATTAAGAGGATTTCCAGCCTGGGTGATATGTCATTCTTCCACGAAGCGCTGAGTTAAATGACCTTGGTATATTCTTTAACCAGGATAACCAGCTCTTCAAGTCTCTTGAACTAGCTTGACTAATTGAAACCCACCCGTCTACCAACTCTGTCCAGAATGATTTAGTGCTGCTCATTGTTATAAATTTCCAAGCTATTTCTGTAGAAGTTAGAGTGATACCTGGGTTTGGTCGATTTTAAATAGCATTTACTTCATTTTTTAATTTTTTCTTGACTATTTTATGCTGTTTGCAATCATTCTTGCTCCCATTTTTAGTTTTTTTTTTCTCTAAATCTGCTAAGTTTGGAGAATCCTATGTGCCGGGACTGAACAGCCTTTCTCATTCCATTCCATTCAAATCATGTGATGATCTGACTTTTCAACCTTGCTAACCCCACCAACTCTGCTTGACAATGAGGGTTGATGGGACTGAAAGAGGTAGGTAAAAAGGTCACGTTGTCACATCATTTGAATGCAATGAGAACAAGCTACAAGCCAGGTAAAGAAAGTAATAAAAATGATAACAACACTGAAGTAATGGAAGCAAGACCCATTGCAAGCACAACAAAATAGAAAGCAGGATATTAAAACACAACTGCAATGATGTTTGAAGCTACTTACTCTTCAAGGTTCTCCATAATTCAAGAATATACCTGCTCTATGTGGCACATACTTATGTGTAAATACAAATGCCTTTCTCTGTGTCTCAGCCTGCGACGTGTGTACGTGGTGAACAAAGAGATCTGCATTCGGATTGTCTGTCTGCAGGAGGAGATTATGAAAGGTGAGAGACATGGCAGGGATCCTTTCTTAGGAAGAACCATGCACCCCATCATTATACTTTTTTATTATTGCAGTAAGGGGTTTCTTTATTTTCAGAACAGCCTTAGATAACATGCAAAGGATTACCCAGTCTCAGATTTGAAATATAATACTGCGTTTCCATCTGCCACTGGAATTAATCTAAAAGCAAATTGAAATTAGACTTGTTCATTGCCATTTGTAGCAAATTGAGATCAAATTGATTTAAATAAAGACTGTGTCAGCCCTAGTTAGGATTGCGGGCTGGCAGAACTCAAGCTCTCCAACATTCAGAGTTACTAATGAGCGTCCAATGTGAGACATGAGAACAGGTATTTAATTTGTAAATAAAATGAAAAAATGTATTACTGGTGTCAGTCCGGTTGCTGATTGAATTTTAGATTGTAACTACATATTGAACTGGAAGGCACTGCCATTGTGTTTTACAGACTGGTTTCATAGTGCAGATGGAAGTGTAGCTTAATTCTAGTGTATATTCTGTGATTGTATTATCTGTCACAGCTGAATTGTGTCGTGAGAAGTCTGGCTGGCCACGCAGAATTCAAAGGTCAACCAAGACCTGTCGTCATCATGAGCTGCTGAACTGGAAACGCTCATGAAGATCAACAGCTTAAAAGACAGATAAAGTGGACGAGACCAAGCAAACGTTTTCCTAAAAGAGTCTATACTCTGAGCTCTCCAGCATTTAAAACTCTCAGCACCTTATTGAACACTGAAACATTACTCTTGTAATTAATTTAGTATCTATCTTTAGCAATTTTGGACACCAGTTTATATATTATCTATATATTTTATCACAATAAAACAATCACTTGGACAGCAGCCATTTGGACATTTAAAAACAAACATATGTTTGTGTATCTGGTCGACGTACTTGTCTCATATAGTCAGAATCTAGTGACGACAACATTTTCTGAGCACCACCAGGACTATACGCTCCGTTCAGAGCGCTCTCGCCACTACTAACACCTGAATACATTAATAGACTCCTCAGAAAATCACATTTTACTTAATTTTTCATTTGTGCTTCTACATCTATAGCCAAAAGTTTTGCAGCACCCATATATCTTGAAATACTAAAAGATGACAAACTTTTCAACTAGACGTTTTCTTTTCAATATCTTTAAAATAAGGCGTCCAGTCTAAACATTTGTCATTGAATTTTAGTTTCTTTTAGTATTCTATATTCAGCACTATTGAATGTTTAATAGTTATAGATGATACTTTTACATATCTTAAGACTGAGTGCTATAGTTGTGGAAGATAAGCACTTAAAGTTACCATTCTCAGCTTTCTATAATGCTGAAGTAGAATTATCTTTAAAAAGAAATGTATTCTTTTGTATAAATAATAAAATGCCTTCTGTTTAAACATGTTTCATTTTGTCATGGCTTTCTATCTACATGTTGAAACGGTGTGGGTCATAGGTATAATAATAATAATAATAATAATAATAATAATAATAATAATAATAATAATAATGAATGCATCTAGAGCCATCCTTATGAGTGAAATAACCACAGCCCTCATGAATGCTCATGGACTATTCTGTGAGCACTGTTGGTAACCAGGAGCTGTTTCTGCTTCAGACCCTTGGAACACCAATATCCTGCTGATCACTTACACTGCTGCATTATCAAGTGCATGTACTGGGCAGGTGCGTTTCTCAGAATATGATGGATGAGCAGGAAAACCTAACGTGAAATGAAGATTTAAATTTGTGATATTTGAAATCAGCTCCACCCATTCTGTGCAGATGAATAACACTTAAAATGAACAGGTTACTTTCTTATTTTGTAAAATAACAGATTCATTTTATTGATTGATGATGCTATTACAGCATGCACGAATGCATTTCAATTAAATGTTATCATGATAATAATAAAGTAGATATGTATGGCTCTATGCAGATGCTAAGATGTATTTGTTGTTAGTGTAATAGCTGCAGACACTTGAATACATGATTCTAGCTTGCTTTTATTGACCTATAAAGCTTAAATCCTAAACTTACCTTAATGATCAGTAAGTTAATATAAAATATCAACTATAAACTGAGTGGTTAGTATTTAATATTAATAATTTTAATGACTTTTGGAATGAATCTTTGAATCCTCCAGTCCTACGTATTGATTAAATTGATATTGTTTCACAGATCTTTGCGTTGTCATCTGTGCATGGTGCATCATACCAGGTGTTTAGAGCACCAAGCTTACACAGGTGTACACAGCCCTCACTGTTAGATTGTCCTTACTCTCATAGTTATCTGGTTCTGTTTTATTATGCCACCTTATGCCCCAGTATCTGTAAGTGAATAGAATGGATGTGCAGCAACAATACCTTCAGCAAACTGCATAAAAGAACGTGAAACATTTTACCTAATCAAGTTACGAAAGCCAAGAATACACGTTTCAGATAATGTTTTTTTTGTTGTTGTTTTTTTTTTAATTAATTTGTTCATTTTCTTTTAACTAGGGAAAGCCCATTGAGACTGGCAAGTACTAAAAGTGGCAATTTCTTTAAGGATGTAGTTACTGTTGCTTAAAGATGATCACTTGAGGAGCCTCATTTCATCTGTGTAGAGTTTCAAAATGGTATCAATAACAATATGGGATATAGGGATGAAAATAAGACTTCTATTGCATAGCTGCTTTCCCCATTTCCAGGTTTTACTACAGGCTTGATTAGCCACAGTGTACAGTGTAAGTAATTATTAGGGCATCAAAATGGGTAGTGGGAGGAGAACGCTTGGCTTCTGGAATGTGACTGCCACCAAATGGAGCATACATGGATGACATGACAATCATGACTACAACAGTAGCCTTCACTAATCAGTGATTGGGCAAACTAATCAATATCATTGAATGGGCACGAATGCAATTCAAGCCCACTAAGTCAAGAAGCATCTCTATAGTGTAAGGTAAAGTAGTGGATATGAAGTTCTACATTAATGGTGAGGCAATATCAATAGTGTCTGAGAAGCCTGTGAAAAGTCTTGGAAGATGGTATGATGGGGACTTAAAGGACAGTTTGTGTGGGAGAAGTGAGACAACAAGCAGTGCAAGGGTTGAAGCACAAAGACAACAGTGCTTTACTGAGCAAACTTAAACTCTGGTGCTTTCAGTTTGGTCTACTGCCAAGACTTCTGTGGCTACTCACTGTGTATGTGGTTTCCATGGCAACACCAGAGAAGCTGGAAGCGTTAATCAGTTCATACGTCAGGAAATGATTAGGAGTTCCATGCTGCCTCAGCAGAGTGGGACTGTACTGTAAAGGGATACTGCAGCTGCTAGACTCAGCTCTAACCAAGGAGTTTAAGTGTGCCAATTGGAAATGACATATGTAGAGTCACACAACGAATGTGTGAGGGAGGCAGCACCTGCGTTGAAAACTGGAAGAAATTGGGCAGCAAAGGAAGCTGTGGAAGATGCAAAGGCTGCCCTTCGTATCAGTGGGCAAGTACAGTATGAAAGAGGAGGCCTTGGTCTCAGTTTAGATCCTCCTACTTGGCACAAAGCAGCCCGAGCTCAACGGAGGAAGCAAGGTAGTCAATGAGGTTCAAAAGCAGAAGGAGAAGATGAGGTGCATAGAGGCAGTTTCCCAGGCCAAGCAGGTTGGATGGACGAGATGGGAAACAACGCAAGATCGGCTGGCAAGATCTATAGACAATGGAATAGAGCAGGATCAGTTTCCTCATCAGGTCATCATATGATGTTCTTCCATCACCACAAAGCCTTAATCTTTGGGTAGGAGAGGATCCATGGTGTCCTTTATGTTCATCGCCAGCTACATTAAGACACATTTTGACAGGATGTAAGGTGGGACTTAGCCAAGGACAGTTTACTTGGCGTCATGACCAGGTGCTGCGATGTTTGGCCATATGTCACAAAGACGGCCTGCAGTGGGTGACATCAGACCAGAAACAGGAACCAACACAAAATAAACAGAGAGGTGGAGTTTGGTGAAGCTGAGCGATTGTTACTGCTCAGCATTTAATAATTAAACAAGCAGAAAATAAAAGGTTGCAAGACAAACAAAACACAGGACACGGCACTTTAGCCAAAATAAAGAGATGAAACAAAACGGACTAACACTTAAACAATCAGTGGACTAACAGACAAACAAACACGGTGAATCAAAACAATTATTTACTTTCATTTTTACTTTCTCCTCTCCACACTCGTTCTCCACTCACCGAACAGACAACCCTGAGTGAGTAAAAACATGCTACTTTTATGCAGCTGTACCAAGACTCAATTGCTAATCAGTCATTCAATTGGAGTCTCGGTACAAATATATGTGAATTAATAAAACTGCAATTCCCTGTGCTCATATATTATTACATTTTACCTGCATGTGAAGTGTTGTACAATCCTCATGCCTAAATACAAATATACATTTTAAACACTCGTGTTACACAGACACATTTAAATCCCATGTACCAATGACTATACACCAACATTAACACACAACATACAACATAAAATTCACACAGGGGTGGGGCACTTTGCCACACCTTAGCATTGGAAGACAAGCGCAGCATGAACAACAGGTTGCCACTAATTCCAGCAATATAGGACACACAAAGAACAACATTCCTTCATCCAGGGGAATAACCCTTTTTTCTCTTAATTACCGAAAAACAAAGCTTTGTAGAAGTTATTGTTATACCTGCTTTATCACACTGTCTATAATCACAAGGTGAGCCCCAAATGACACAGTCAGTTTGTGTAATCAGATGAAAAGAAATACCAGCTTTCTTTGAACTGCTGCCAATTCTCTAGGCAGGGTTTGCAAAGTCGTTCTGTGAAATGAGACACAGAAACAGTTCTAAAAGCAGGGGCATACTTACAAAGCATTAATAGTCCTGTTTTAAATTTAAACTCTTTGAAAGAAGAAAACAACTTGTTCATTGTACAACATTTCACAACTTAAAAATGCTTGAAAGCTCAGATGTCTAGTTCTACTTTTGTAAAATGTACAGGTTTTATCAAAATATATATATTATAACTTCTTATGTGTCACAGTGTTTTATACTGTGTTATTTTTCCCCTTCAACTCATCATTGAACTAAGAACAATTTCCAGACATTCTGTAATCCGAGACAAAAAGAATAACATTGCGGCTGTAAAGTGATGCAGTGGGTTAAAATCCAGCTCAGTAGCTTTGCCCTCTGCACTGCTTTCACACTCTCACATATTTAATACAGCAGAGTGCTCTCAGACTAGACGTACTACTGTGTGTCTTCATATCTCAGGAAAATCAGAACGTTGAAATAACTCCCCACCCCAAAAGGTAGTTTCGTTATTGAATTAAAATACATGCAGCTAACACAATTACAGTAAATCATATCTAATATGCATTATATCATTTTAGTGGTCTGACATTTTCCTATATAAAAGGTGCACACATTATTGTACATTTGTGTTTCTTTAATGGAGGCTTGATAGTCCAGTGGTTAAAGAAAAGGGCGTCATATGAGAAAGCCCTTGGTTGTAATATCCACTCAGCCACTGCCTGTGTCTGACCCTGAGCAAGTCACTTAACCTCCTTGTGCTCCATCCTTCAGAGCAGATGCTAAACCGAGGTCCTATCGGAAGTGACTCTACCTGTATAGTTCACACCCTGGTCTCTACCTGTGTAGATTATACTCTGGTCTCTGTAAATTGCTTTGGATAAAAGCTTCTGCTAAATAATTAATTAATAATGGGTTTCCAAGCTACTAATAAGATATAATGAACTGATCGCTCCTTACTGAATGTTTTTAATGCTGCATCCCAGCATGTTACACCAGGGAACACAGAAACACTGAACTAATCGGAAAAGCAATGATTCAAATATGTAGTTTAATTGAAAGTTGACCACCTTTGAGTTTTTATATTTATGAATGAAACATCCACAAGAGATTTGGCTGTTTACATTTCACATGAAATAGCTGCATTGCTACTGTTTTCAAAACAGGGGAATAACGTATTTCAAAATACAGAATAGAACAAGTACATTCATACATTTCTGCTATGTCGACAGTACTGTGATGCATTGGGTTGTAATGTTGCACAGCAGATGACTAGCCTTACCAATTGATCTTCTGTCGCAATGCAGTGGTCCTATAGAAAAGTGGCACTGGTACTGTAGCAGTAAGGGCATTTGCAATTGTGTGAGGCTTTCATAGAGTGGTACCACATTGTTAATGAACTCTCCAGATAGGTGGAAAGATGGGACCACTTTACTATTTGTATGTACAATGTTACCACATGCAGCTATCACAGATGGTTCTGGCACATCCCTTTTGTGCTATAAGTCATTAGATACTTTTGCATTCTTTCATGGACCCAGATTCAGTTAAAATGTGTTTGCCCACTGACGATGGAAATGACAATACAGAGATGGGAGCCCAGCTGACAAGATTTAAGTTTATGCAGGTTATTGTGATACACATTGAATATGTGTCAAACTGCAACAAATTATTGTAATGACTGTAATGTGTTTTAGAAAATGTTTTTTTAGCAGATCTGCACAGGCCTGTTGTGGTGTTCGCAGAACCAGCCCGAGCTGAGCCCGGTGCAGAGTTCGAATCCTGTTAGGAACGTGCTGACTTAATAGACATGAATTGGATGATTTAAATTACCCTGTATTGATTGAAATAATATGATATACTCTTGGACAATAATCATAGTAATACTTTATGTACTGTTTCAAATAGACCTTTATATTTGGTAGAAAATATTAAGTAACTTAATAGTACAATTGGATGTTTAATTAAGTTGATTGGCCAGCTCTTGCAGACCCTTATCAGAAGTTTCATCACTCTATAATTTATGAGTTTAGGTTCCATGACCAGCTCTTGACCCTTATAGCTAACTTATATATATATATATATATATATATATATATATATATATATATATATATATATGTGTGTGTGTGTGTTGTGTGTGTGTGTGTGTGTGTGTGTGTGTGTGTGTATGTATATATATATATATAGTGTACAAAACACTAGGAACACTTGTTCTTTCCATGAAATAGACTGACGAGGTGAATCCAGATGAAAGCTTTGATCCCTTATTGATGTAACCTGTTAAATCCACTTCAATCAGTGTAGATGAAGGGGAGACAGGTTAAAGAAGGATTTGTAAGCCTTGACACAACTGAGACATGGATTGTGTATGTGTGCTATTCAGAGGGTAAATGGGCAAGACAAAAGATTTAAGTGCCTTTGAACGAGGTATGGTTGTAGGTGCCAGGCACGCCGGTTTGAGTGTGTCAAGAACTGCAACGCTGCTGGGTTTTTTTATGCTCATCAGTTTCCCGTGTGTATCAAGGATGGTCCACCACCCAAAGAACATCCAGCCAACGACAGGCCAGCGGTCGAAAACGGCTCATTGATGAAAGATGCCAAAGGAAGCTGACACGAATTGTGCAGAGCATCAGGCAGGCTACAGTTAGTCAACTGACAGTCCAGTACAACCATTGGTGCCGAGAGACCCATAAAAGAACGCATAACTCATCGTACTTTGACACGAATGGGGTATGGCAGCCGACAACTTAACAGAGTTCCACTTCTTTCAGCAAAACAGAAGAAACTGCGGTTGCAGTGGGCTAAGGAACAAAAACACTGGACACTGGAGATTTGGAAAAACATTGCCTGGTCTGATGAATCCCGTTTCCTGCTGTTTCACACTGATGGGAGGACTAGGTTATGGAGAAAATCACATGAGTACATGCATCCATCATGTCATGTGTCAACATTGCAGGCTGGTGGTGGTGGTGTGATGGTGTGGGGTGTGTTTTCATGGCACACATTGGGCCCCTTGATAAAAGTGGAGCAATGTTTGCATACCTGAGCATCATTGCCAATCAGGTGCATCCCTTCATGGGAGCAGTGTATCCATCTGCTAATGGATTTTTTCAGCAGATTAATGCCTCATGCCACAAGGCTAGGATTGTCCAGGAATGGTTCCACGGCCATGATAGTGAATTCAGCTTACTGCAGTGGCCTGCTCAGACACTAGTACAGTGTTTAATTTAGAATGCGGTCCCCCCCTCCGACCCTGTGTTATTTTGTAATTGTTTCTTGTTTTATATTTGTTTACAGATGTCGACTGTGTGTTTTGTTTATTGTTTTATATTTGTTCCGTTATTTAAAAAGATGGCGTGCATGTGTGTACATTCTGGCAGAGACGAGGTTTGGCAAACTCGTCTCTGCCAGCAATTCAAAAACTTGTGCAGAAGGAATAGTGGGAAATTTGAATAGCTATTCCATGCCATGTAAACAGGGTACTCTGAATGAATCCGTCCGTGTTCAGTATTCCGAAAACGTGATACCAAATACCCACTTAGTATTAGGATAATATCGGAATACTTGTCTTTCTAGACACCTCATTCAGAAAACCAGTTTTTTTCTAGACAAACGAGTTGTCGTTTTATAATCTATAATATGTAAGATGACGGCTTGTGTGCCCAAAAAAGCCTTTGCAAAAACTGTGCACAAATATATTAGTACTTGTATGACCCCAAACTGGTTGCCGACTATGCAATATCTTCTAATTTCTTTTTATTTTTAAGTTTTTTAGTAGATCAACAGTCAGTACCAGGATATATATATATATATATACAGTGCCTTGCAAAAGTATTCAGATCCCTGACCAATTCTCTCATATTACTGAACTACAAATGGTACATTGAAATTTCGTTCTGTTCGTTATTTTATTTTAAAACACTTAAACTCAAAATCAATTATTGTAAGGTGACATTGGTTTTATGTTGGGTAATATTTTTAAGAAAAATAAAAAACTGAAATATTTTGCTTGTATAAGTATTCAACCCCCACACATTAATATTTGGTAAAGCCAACTTTCGCTGCAATAGCAGCTTTAAGTCTTTTGGGGTAAGTATGTAGCAGCTTTGCACACAGTGTCGGAGTGATTTTGGCCCATTCTTCTTGGCAGATTTGCTCCAGGTTGTTCAGGTTGGTTGGACGACACTTGTGGACTGCAATTTTCAAATAGTGCCACATATTCTCAATAGAACTGAGATCAGGACTTTGGGCATCTGTAGGACATTCACCTTTTTGTTCTTGAGCCACTCCAATGGGCTTTGTGCTTGGGATAATTGTCCTGCTGAAGGTGAATTTCCTCCCAAGCTTCAGTTTTTTAGCGGACTGAAGTATTATCCTGTATTTTGCTCCATCCATTCTTCCTTCAACTGTAACAAGATGCCCAGTACCTGCTGATGAGAAGCATCCCCATAGCATGATGCTGCCACCACCATACTTCACTGTAGGGATGGTGTGTCTTGAGGCATGGGCAGTGTTAGGTTTGTGCCACACATAGCGCTTTGAGTTTTGGCCAAAAATCTATCTTGGTCTCATCTGACCACAAAACCTTTTCCCACATCGCAGCTGGGTCACTCTCATGCTTTCTGACAAACTCCAGACGTGCTTTCAGATGGTACTTTTTGAGTAATGGCTTCTTTCTTACCACCCTCCCATACATAAGAACATAAGAAAGTTTACAAACGAGAGGAGGCCGTTCGGCCATCTTGCTCTTTTGGTTGTTAGTAGCTTATTCATCCCAGAATCTCATCAAGCAGCTTCTTGAAGGATCCCAGGGTGTCAGCTTCAACAACATTACTGGGGAGTTGATTCCAGACCCTAACGATTCTCTGTGTAAAAAAGTGCCTCCTATTTTCTGTTCTGAATACCCCTTTGTCTAATCTCCATTTGTAACCCCTGGTCCTTGTTTCTTTATTCAGGTCGAAAAAGTCCCTTGGGTCGACATTGTCAATACCTTTTAGAATTTTGAATGCTTGAGTTAGGTCGCCGCATAGTCTTCTTTGTTCAAACTGAACAGATTAAATTATTTTAGCCTGTCTGCATATGACATGCGAGACTTTGTCAAAAGCTTTCTGGAAATCTAAATAAACCATGCCATATGCTTTGCAATTATCCATTATTGATGTTGCATCCTCAAAAAAAAATCAAGCAAGTTAGTTAGACATGATCTCCCTTTCCTAAAACCATGTTGACTGTCTCCCAGGACCCTGTTACCATATAGGTAATTTTCCATTTTGGATCTTATTATAGTTTCCATAAGTTTGCATATATTAGAAGTCAGGCTTACTGGTCTGTAGTTACCTGGTTCAGTTTTGTTTCCCTTTTTGTGGATCGGTATTAAGTTTGCAATTTTCCAGTCTGTCGGTACCACCCGTGTCAAAAGACTGCTGCATGGTCTTGGTTAGCGGTTTGTAAATAACTTCTTTCATTTCTTTGAGTACTTAATGGGAGGATCTCATCTGGCCCAGGGGATTTGTTCATTTTAAGAACTCCTAGTCCCTTTAACACTTCTGCCTTGGTTATGCTAAAGTTATTTAAAACTGGATAGGAACTGGATGACATGTGGGGCATATTGTCCATATCCTCTTTTGTAAAAACTTGTGAAAAGTAATCATTTAATATATTTGCTATTTTTTTTTCTTCATCTACGATTTTGCCATTTGTATCTCTTAGACATTTAACCTCCTCTTTGAATGTTCTCTTGCTGTTGTAATATTTTACAATATTTTAATATTTACAAAATGTAAAAATTTTGGAATTGGTTTTAGCCCCCTTAGCAATGATCATTTGTATTTCTCTCTTGGCCTTTCTAACTTCCTGTTTGACTTGCGTTTGCAGTTCGGTGTACTCTTTCTGGCCATTGTTATGCAGAGCTCTTGATATGGTTGACTGGTGCACCATTACTCCACTCCCAGCCACTGAACTCTGTAGCTCCTTCAAAGTGATTGTTGGCCTCTCTGTGGCTTCTCTCACAAGTCTCCTCCTTGTTTGAGCACTGAGTTTTGAGGGACGGCCTTTTCTTGCCAGTGCCTGGGTGGTGTGATGCAGCTTCCACTTCCTGATTATTGATCCAACTGTGCTCACTGGGATATCCAAACACTTGGATATTATTTTGTACCCTTTCCCTAATCTATGCATTTGTATTACTTTATCTCTAACTTCTGTAGAATGCTGTTTGGTCTCCATTTTCCTTCAGATTCACAGCCTTACCAATGATCCTTCAACAGTGGGGTTTTTATCCAGAAAATGTGACTGCAACTTTAATGGTTCACAGGTGGAGGCCAATGGTAAGGTAATTGTGCCTCGTTAGGGCAATTTCTTTCATCGGTGCAAACTTGGAGCTTCCACAGCACAGGGGTTGAATACTTATGCAAGCAAGATAGTTCAGTTTTTTATTTTTCTTAAAAATATTTCCCAACATAAAACCAATGTCACCTTACAATAATTGATTCTGAGTTTCAGTGTTTAAAAATAAAATATCAAACAGAACGAAATTTCAATGTACCATTTGTAATTTGGTAATATGAGAGAATTGGTCAGGGGTCTGAATACTTTTGCAAGCCACTGTGTGTGTGTATATATATATATATATATATATATATATATATATATATATATATATATATATATATATATATTTATTTATTATCCTTTATTTAACTAGGTAGTAACACTGAGATTAAAACCTCTTTTACGAGTGAGACCTAACCAAGCAGGTAGCAGCAAGTCAATCGGACAACAAGAACAATACACAATAAAATACAATTAAGACACAGGAAAATCACATTTAAAACAATACATCACATTTAAAACAAAATACACAAAAGTAGTCAACTATTTAAAACAATTACAGATGTGCTGAGATCTGAGGTTATGGTTACAATGGGAAACTATAAGGTATTCATTTAAATAAGTATATTCATATAATTTACATTGAATAGCCTTATTTACAGAATATATCAGTGCTTCAACCTGCGTAAAGCCAAAGCCTACCAAATCGTATAACATACAATGATGAGTATTAAGCCTTGTATTTGTAATGTACCTCTGTGCTGCATGATATAGCGAGTCCAGTTAAGTTGATGGTGATGCAAACCTATACAGTGCATCACCATAGTCAATTTGTGGCAAAAACATACAATAAGCCTCTTTTTCTGTTTTCATAATAACATATATAACATGCTCATGTCATAGTGACATTTATAGCGTATTCCCATGCAATCCCATGCAATTTCCACAGCACAGGGGTTGAATACTTATGCAAGCAAGATATTTCAGTTCATTTTTCTTAAAAATATTTCCCAACATAAAACCAATGTTACCTTACAATAACTGATTTTGAGTTTAAGTGTTTTAAAATAAAATATCAAACAGAACAAAATTTCAATGTACCACTTGTAAATTGGTCAGGGGTCTGAACACTTTTGCAAGGCACTGTATATACACACGTAGATAGATAGTTCTACAATTTAGCAGTGGACGTTTTTAGCTTTTTGCATTTTATAGACTAAGCGCCAAGTATATAATAACATATGTGTATTACTGTATTGAAGTACTAATGCTGTTAAACCTGTAAAGCACTGGATCACCAAGACTGCTTTTTACTTGGGATTTATGGTGGTCTGCGCAACCAACCAATCCAATTTTTAAAGCATTTAATAAACTGAAAGAGTACTAACACTGCTCTGATTCGTAAAACTTCAAATTAAATGAGCCTATGTGTTTTTCTTGATTGTTAAAAAGTCAATGGATACTTTGCAAGCCCAGTGCACGAACAATCCACTTACAGGAGTCAGAAACATGTTTATGTCCTCCTTGAACGTTCCCCCTGAGTTTAAGAGTGTGCTCAGAGCATATATATCAGAAAGTACATGCAAATTCTGATAGTTACCTATTTGAGGAGTCCATTGCCAAATCATCTATACTGTACACACTGCAGGTAAACCAGTTTTGATCTGTAAAGGGGTTGGGAGTTTAATCAGACTGAAGTGCAATAGGTTCAGAAGCATTGGCTCAATTACAAAATGATCAATTTCTCATACATGTACATAAGCAGAAAGGACATTTATATTTTATTAAAAAAAAAAAAAAAAAAAGAACCATCACTTATGCTGTTATTTGTAACTCGTTTCCAAAGTTTCCTTTTATTCCCATTGATACACATTGACCCACAATATTTACATCTTGTCTTTGCATTGATAAGACATCATAATTGTACACATCTAAGACCACAAACACTCTACGCTTCACATTTTTTATAGATATATATTTATATATACATTTAATATTTACTTAAGTCTTCAATTATTTAATTAATAATAGTAAGGATGTAGAAATAGGCAGCACTAAGAAATGTCTAACTAGTGACATGAAGGGGAGGGAGGCAAACTGTTGGTGCAATAAGATGGCGTAATGATGGATGAACATAACCCACATCCCCAGTCAAGGTGATCTCTACTGACTTCACAGCTCGCCTCTCCTTTTAAAAGATCTGTTCATCTTCATAGCTTGATATTCTGATTGTTCAAGTTGTTATTTATAGCTGCAGGAGGTGATCCTGCTTACCAAGAGTGATGAACACTTTAGTGTGATCACATGGCACCAAGTTCACAGAGACAGCAACAAATCCAGCAATGCATTCTAGTTCTCTTTTAAGAAAGGAGTCTGATAAAAGGTACCTGAATACATTGGGATAAAAACTAAATATGAACTGGACTACGTGCAACCATATCGTCAACCAATAAATATGATAAAGAGCTCAGATATATAAATCTCGTGACCTTTCTCCTTTCTGTCAGCATACACAGCACCTTGAGACTGACAGCACTTCATTCCCATGTGAGCTGTCATACACAGAGCCACAACAAATGGGATGGGTGCTGACAAAAAGGAAAGACAATGTTCCAGTATTTTATACCAATTTAAATAAAATACATTAAAATGATTGAATAATTACATGAATAAATGAATACACAGATAAATAAAAGGTAGGTGCAGGTACAAAATCTGGCATACATGCTTAAAAAGCGCCATCTGGTAGCTTAGTGTAATATGAATAGCAGTCAAAAGACCTTTCCCACTGAGTAATATTCAATTTTTTCTGCTTCTGCGTACACTTTGGTATTGGAAGCCAACTGTAACCAGCACTACAGTACATCAAAACATAATTATGGAACAATTAGCTGTTCAAATCAGATTTCACTGAAATTTTACAAGATTTTCAGGCACCTGTGTTGACCTCTAATAACTAACTAAACAAACAAATAAATAAATAAATAAATATAGACATTCCTGTCTGCATAACTGGATTACACCATATTGAAGACATACTGTGGCTGCTGTACCTGCCTGTACAGAATTAGAACACAGAAACCTGCACTGCTGACAATGGAGCTTGCCTACAGAATCAGTTTGTGCAGATTTAGCAGTTAGCTGACTGCTCAAATTCCTGGCACCAGTGATTTCAAAACTAGAGTAGTTCTGAAACCCAGAACTGAGTGCTGGAATAGTATATTTTAAGTATAAGTATTTTTTAGGTATTCAGGATATGGCTAAAACCTAAAGGACAGCTTGCAAGTCCATTTTTCGCTGTTGATAAAGTAGGGAAACGTTTTTTTGGAGGAAAACATAATAACATGTTTTTTAAATGGGGGTATCCACGACACAATGGTGAGTTTATCTGCAACATGTTTCATCAGAAAAAAACACTTAATGGCTGAGAGACTAGCAAACAAATTCAGCCGATTTCAGATGCACTGAAGAGCAGGGAGCCAAAATGTCCTCTTAGTCTGGGCTTTTGTAAGGTTATTTTAAGTGATTGTATTTCCTGCTCCCATACTCAGTCCGTAGGCAAACCGGGTCTTGCAACACATTTGCTCTTAAGAAACTACAACCAAGTTATAAGGGAAGTGCCTCAGTATGCTATTACTAGTCTTGTTATTTATATAAATCTGCATTTCGCAGGATCTTCTGCCGCCATTATTATTATTATTATTATTAATTATTATTATTATTATTATTATTATTATTATTATTATTATTATTTAATAGCAGTGGCTCATTGCAAGGAATGGAACCAATCACACAAAAAATTGCTCTTCCTGGAAATTAAGCTGGCAAGATAAACAATGAACTTACTGGGTCAATAACAGTCAATGATATACAATGGAACAATATTATTAGGCTGGAGCGTATTCAGAAAATGAATGTCATGGAATAAAGATGAAGTTATCAATAAATGTACTTTTGTTGTGTTCTTTTTTGGGTCTCTCATTTCAGCCACAGTTGTATATAATTATGGGATTTTCCATGGATATAAAGGACTAAATAAACTGTACAGCTTGACAAAGTACAAGCTTGAGAACAACTTCTAAGAGTGCACTTCAGTGGTAAAGATATATCCTATTTTAAAGCCTGTTGCATAGCCAGGTTTCAGGGACAATGCTACTAACATTCAAATGACTACTTTTGCATAGCCAAGTGTTAAGCATAATGCTGCAGAATAAGTATCAAGCGATTAAGTGAAGTCAGCTATTGGCGTGAATTCAGAAACCACGTGATTTACCCTTGTAAGTGGGCGGCATGTAGAATGTCTGAAGTGGACTTGTTTTAGGAGGCCACAAGCCAACATTCCGTTACCTAGAATGATTTCTGTAACTTTAAAAGACACTACACACAGCACTAAATAGCAACATAATAATAAACATTTTTGATGAGTCTCTGTCACAACATGAACTGTGTACTTTGTCTCTTTCGTTTCCGGCTGGGATCAATATAGCAACATTAACCCTTTCAGTCCTACCTTAGTGTTTAGTTTTTCAAGTACAAACGGGACTTTAACATCCCACTCACTAAAATATATGTCCTCTCAATAAAGGAGTTGCTTTTCAATTATATAACTTAACTTTGTATTCTTCAGCTCAACAAAAACAATTCAGGACTGAAAGGGTTTCAAATCTCACTATTTACTTATTTATTTAACTTTCCCTAACCTTTTTACAATGTTTGCAATCATGTTGAGTGGTTCTGGGAATCACATATTGAGTTTGTACCGTATCTTTTTCTACACCTGTCTGCGAGTTTCCACATTCTATTCAAATCATGTGATACTTTTCAATTTGGCTGGTCCCACCTACGTTGGGCCAGTAAAGCTGAAAGATCACACTGTCACATGGGTTGATTGGAATGACGAAAGCAGTTTACATGACTTTGGACAGTCATGACTGTCCAAACAAGCTCAAAGCAATTTCAAAAGCCAGGTAAAGGCAGATCTAGAGAAAAATATAAACTCCTCAAATACTGGAACACAGAACCCATTGCAAATATCACAAAACAACATGAGGAAGATGGAACTGGCACTGGAAGCGGCTTCTTTTTATAAATTGGTTCCTCTGGAAAGCAGCTAATGCCACACACCAGTTAGATCAATGTTGCTAAAATAGTTTATATAATACAAAGTCATGAACAAAGATTTCTCATCAAATTAGTACACCTATACTAATGTGAAAACTAAGAGTTCAGAGATACTACCAGTGTTTGGGGCGCATAGGGGTCTGACTATGCTAAACTGGGGTCAGGTAAGGGTAATTAATGGGGGGGGGGGGGGGGGGGGGTTGAGGTTATGTAAGGTGACATGGGGAAACTGGTTAGTTCCCAGTTTGATACTGGGATTCAGTTTGATCACTGGTGGCTCGGACTGGGAGTGGTGTTCCCTTTTAGAACTGGACCCAGTTTGTCGATTGCTTGTTCTGAGCGGGAACGGAACTGCAAAGAAACAAAATGTGATGCATTATGCGGTGTGCAAGCCTCTGCAGAAACATGTTCTACCCTTCATTCATCCTTTCCAAAAAGCTTTAACTTGCAAGTTTGAAGTCTGCTTTAAAAAAAGAAGTATCTTCAAATAGCCTTTTCAATTGCATATTTGCAAACATTCCGAGCTGTTCTTACGACAATTGCTGAAATGTTGTCTTTCATTTCTTGAGTCTGCGTTAAGATGCTTTGAACAAGTTCAGGAGCAGATCTTCAGTTCTAGGTGCCTGCCATAGATGTGTGAAGTAGGCAAGGTCATCCAAGGTGTTCTTAAATTAGTAATCAGCAGCACTGTCTAGAGCAAAACAACAACGTACTGCCAAAGAAGGAAGATCCTGAACTCAAAACATTAAAAAAATTAAAAAAACACATTGTTTCGCATATGCAATAGGAATCACTCTGAATGAATGCAAACATCCTAAAAAATGAAAGGAAAATAAAAGTAAATTAAATTTGGAGCTACCTATTCTTTAATGGATGTCTAGACAGTCTGTAATACATGGTTCAGTAGTTTACATAAAGGCACCTCACCTGGCTGGAGCTGAGAAATCTCCCCATGTATCCAAGCTTTGTGCTGGAACCGAGGGAACTGAATCAGGGGCGTCCAAATCTAACAGAGAACCTGAGACGACGGGAAGAGGTCAGCTGGGAACATTGACTTAAAGGCATTAACTAGGCTTTCATTTCAATATTCCAGGGACGGAAATAAGAGTTATTGCACAGCAGTTTCATCTATTCCAAGTTTTACTAGGAGCTTGACTGAGTCTTTTCTAGTAAAACCTGGAATGGATCACATCGCTATGTGCATATTGCTATATTTCCATCCCTGCTTTATATTACCGTAAGCAACTTTATCACTGGGGGGGGCGGGCCCTTTATTCCTTGCTTTTTTCTCAAGCTATATATATATAATTTTTTCACTTCCTGCGCTTTACATGTTACGTTGAAGCAAGACCGGTGGAAGCAACAGCAGTTTAATCTATGGATCTGTTTACAAGCATTTAGCGCTAAAAAGATCAATTGTATTTTAAAACCTTGCTTGTCTTTTAGGTAGCTTTGTACGCAAGCATTGCCCAGTTCAGGGCCTCAGTCCCGGCAAAGCCAAGCAAAGAGATTCAACTTTGGGTTACTGTAACTACAGGCTTTAGAATTGTGTATGTTTGTTTGCTGGCACTGTCTATAGTTTGCTAAGTCTCACACACTGAATTAATGAACTTTTTTTTTTTATATTCTTTGTATAGGATGTCCTGGGTAACTAATCAACGAGGACACTGCTCCCAAATATACTTCATGCCCCAGTTATTTGAAGCTTTAGTCATTCCAGCGCAAGTGGGCCAAGTAAGCTTCAAATGTCAAGAGTCATATTCATGCTGTTTTAATCCAATGCTGAGGGGGCTGAGTAATCACCTCACCAGAATTGGATCCAGCTGGAATATACAATGTTGGTGTCTACCACATGTTGGGCTTTCAGCGCTGTCTAGTCAGCCTAGCAGATGCTTTTCCTCAAATCAAACAGAGTCAATAATGTAAGGTGAATAGCATCTGTAATCTAATGATTTCAGAAAATGAACTAAAACTGAT
The DNA here is from genome assembly GCF_017654505.1 of Polyodon spathula. Lineage (NCBI taxonomy): Eukaryota > Metazoa > Chordata > Actinopteri > Acipenseriformes > Polyodontidae > Polyodon > Polyodon spathula. Next base: position 29,631,475 of record NC_054546.1, read on the forward strand.
ATGTGGAACCATGTATTGAAAATGAGAAATCTGCCACCATAGTTTAACCAAATATTTGGAAACTGTGACACATTTCAGCAGGAAAATAAAAAGTGCAAAGGCACATTTTCTGAAAAATAATTTAAATATTTAAAAGGTATAAAACTAACAAGAAACAGCATAGTTGCAACTAGGAGAGGAGGTGTTCTGAACAATTCCTTGTAGTTTTACAGTGTTAAAATAAGGCCATTCATAACCTTAACAAAAAACACAAAGCAAAAGTTGCCTTTCCCGCCTTACCTGTGTCTTCTGCTGCCACTCGGGGAGCAGAGTTTAGCGCAACTGGCTCTGGAATGTGATTGGGTGATTCAGTGGAAGAGGGCAGGGCTATCTTTCCACCAGGGGGAGGTGGGAGGAGCCCAAAACCTACTGCCCCCTGGAGGCGGGGCTTACCATCTCTCCTCTTTGTTTGCTGGAGAGAAATATATATATAAAAATATTGTTTGTTTTAACCCATTTTTTGCTGGTCATGTTTTAAGCTTGAGCATTCCCACCTTCATTTACTGTATGCTATGCTTCTTTAACAAAAAGAATGAGAAGCGGAATACGATTTTCCCTACTTTTGTCTGCCTATTGCTCTCTAGGTTTTGTCGTCGGTAATCAAAACGACGCGTCCCAAAACATCTGGAACCTGCACATTCAAATCAAAGCAAAAAGTCATGTAAACCAACACAAAAACTCTAAATCAAAACACATTGTGATTCTCCAGTATTTTGGGAATATTGTTTTGATTTTATGTGATAAGACTTGTAATCTATGACTAATATAAAAATGCTATTATTCCAAGTGATTGTATAGATCTGTTCAGAAACAGCACTCCAAAATTTGTAATAGCTATGGCCACACACTGCAGTTTGTTTCCTGTCACGCCCTAATGCATTAATATGGACAGCGGCGAAAAGGTTCATAGGAGCCATGATCACACTGTCTGACAACTAGTTACGCGCTTATAATAAGCAAGCACTAGTTTTCTTTTGTAATGGCATCAGCAGTTTACCCCGATATTGAGGGTGATGGTTTGTCCCTCCTTGAAACCCAGATCAAGCTTCGGTCCTGTATCCTTGTTCTGAGATTCCTTCGAGATCTCATTCTCCTGTTTCACCCATCTGTATTTAGAAAGGGAGTAAAAAGAAACTTAGGTTAAAGAAACCTCCGATTGCATGCAGTGCGCGACGGGCTCCCGAAAACAACGGCAGTTTAGTGCTGAGACTACAGATGCGTTTTAGTGACACAAAATAAATTCGGTTTCGGTTTGGTTCAGTTTTATCTTTTGTCAGTATCATTTGGTTTGGAGTTTTATGCATGTCTTGGTGTGGAAATGAACTAGGAAGTGAAGTAGTAACAGAATTCCAAGGCAAGACCAGCAAACTTGCTTTATTTATCAAATCTGCAGAAATTTAAAAAACTTGTGACATGTCCAGTACCGCCCCATGTGAAATCAATCAATTACAATGATGGCACTCACTTGAAGTGATCCTGTAGTGATACGTTGAAATCAAAAGCATCCCCACGGTCATTGAACCCGATCCCAATAAAAGCACTGCGTCCTGTAGAACAAACAAGAACCATCGATAGCTAACCCCCATACATCAATTCCTGATCACAGAATAAATGTTTCATTCCGCACCATCATTAATGGAGACCAACGAAGGCACCACTGTTTGAGAAACTAAGATTTTAGATTTCGATCTTAATTACTTGAAAAATTTCTGTTGCTCCAATTTTGAGTTATTGTTTTTCTCTATATCACGTTTTACCCGCTCCTGAACTTAAATATATACAGAGACACACAAACAAATCAGGTGACTACACGACAACCAGCCACTTTTCTATTCGACAAGCCCCCCCTTTTCCCTGTGAACTTACCGTTTCCATCTTGGATACGGATAACAAAGTATCGACTGGAGTCGCTGACAGTCTCCACTGTGATCCCGGGGAACTCAATGACTGGGGCCTGAGCAAACAGCTCTCCTACAAAGACAGATTACAAAGACTGACACCCTGTCTTTCTTACTAGGCTTTAAAATCCCTTTTGTTTTTAGCATTAGCAACAATAGGTTTTCCACCAACTCTTTCAACACTGCAGTCCTGTACAGAAGTCAGGGAGACATAACCCTACTGAATACAGACCAGTAAACTAATTAGCCTACCCCTCTGTGTGAAATATTAAATGAATGATTGGATTATCATTACTTCCAACACCTTGTGGTGTCTATGCCATTTCAAGGCTGTGATCAGGGCAAATGGTGGCCCAGCTGGATATTAGGTACAGATCTGTGTAAGACATTGAAACTATTAAAATATTATACTAGAGCGATCAAGCTGAAGTAGCAGCATGAACTCACAAAGAGATACTTAGACAACAGAAAACAAAATGGGAACGTGAGTTTCTTCTACATCAGCATTTATGATTGGCTGGGCTGAATTCAGAGTGGCAGAATGGTTTGCCTCCGAAAGGTTTGTCTGGTTTGTCAGGGGAAGGCACTGCATGAAGAGAAGTACATACCCGAGGCTTTATCCTCCAGTTTAATATAAGCCACTTTTCCTCTCGCTGTGATTCGCAGCCGTCCCGTCCAATCAGGCTGCTCCAGCTTCCAGTCTGACGCCCTAAAACATGACATGTGAGACGTGGTCAATCGGAGGGAGCAATTCTGAAAACCCACAGTAGAAATTGTATGTAAACGTGACTACTGGTTAACTTCCATCTTCTCACAAATCTGTGCAGTTAGTTAACCACATGCGAAATATTGCTATGCGGACTATGAGGCTATTCAAACCAGCTATGAAAAGACTGCAAAGAAAGAAGCTGAGGGCGCATAGATCAGGAAGTTATTAAAATCTTACCTCCAGTCAAATAGTCCAATATCCTGTACATACTGCACATTTCTTGTAGAAATCTTTGTAAATGCATATTTTAATTGAACTGAAGTGCTGTAAAACTTTCCCAAACAGGAGATATTGATGTTTCTGGGAGCAAAAACAAAGCATCTGAGGGGTAATAAATAGTTTATGGGGAATGAACGCTCTTATTGTTAAAGGAACATTCCACACCAACTCAACCAGAAAAGGGACATTTCATTGCCTGTCCGTCTCAGATTTTCCTAGAAAAATTCACCTGGGACTTTTCTGACATGCTGAGTTCAGAAATGATAGGCAATATTATCATTATTTTTTTTTAATGTCCCCTTCGGCTTGTGACCTTGCAAAGGTCAACTTAAGGTAAAAAAGGGACCTTGACCAGAAAAATCACCCTGTGTGCAATGTAGATGCTACCATCATGTGTAGCACCTCGTTCTACTCGTAATGAACAGGGCTTTCAGAAAAAAAAAAAAAATTCTTGGAGCACCCTACTCACTTCTGGCAAATTGCCAGATGAGGGGTAAGTGACGAGTTTAATTCAAACTTCAGCCCAACCCTTTACCCTGTAGGGGATGTGGGTCCTAAAATGTAAGACCTTTAGCTACCATTCTTCCAAATTCTGTCTTTTGGTTTCAAGTCCCACCACTGGTCATTAAACCCCCTTGAAATTAGAATTTTTGCTATTTGTACCAAGTTTAGGCCGTAATAACTTGTGTTGTGGGACTCCAAAAAATCACCCAAAGATATGTTTGGATAGATGTCGATGAGATCTACAACCATCAAGCAAAATATTATGGTATCCAGGGATCTTGGATTTTTGAATTTGCATTTGTCATGCATTTGCTTATTTATGGCCACTTTGGTGAGGCTAAAGTGCCACATAGTTCTATCCAAACTGGAAAAAGTAACAGTATGTGCTTCCACTGGCACTAGGTTGGAGCTGAGGGGTTATGAACTTTCATGGGACTTGGGACTTCTTTGTTACAATGATACAATGACGAATAAAATGTGTCAGTTACCCCTAATCTTGCAATTTGCCAGAAGTGAGAAGGGTGCTCCTAGTATTTTTTTTTTCTGAAAAGCCCTGTTCAATAAGTCATCTAAATTGCACCCAGGGTGATTTTTCTGGTCAGGGTCCCTTTCTCCCTTTAGGTTAACCTTTGCAAGGTCACAGGTTGAAGGAGAATGAAAAAAAAAAAAAAAATTAGCAGCTATCATTTCTGAACTCAGCGTGTCTGAAAACCCCCAGGTGAATGTCACTCCAGGCTTAACGTTACATAATTAACCACTTCAGGATGTGGACTGAGGTCGAAATGGTTAAATTAAACCATTTAGAACAGGGTTGGAACAAAGACTATGAGTTTAAGGGCTAACTTCTGCCGCCACCACCACTGCTCCAAATAAACCGAACCACACAATACATTCATGAAACATTCTCACCATGTGGGGCAGTTCACATAGCTCTCCTTATTAATGCACACTCTCCTACCCAAGAATCTTTTCACAAGTAGTTAATGTATCATCGACCCACACACACAGGGGGCCGGGGGGGGGGGGGGGGGGGGGTGGGGGGGGGGGGGTGGCACAAGATGGTTTCAGGGAAAGTCCCTGACAAGCGAATACAAAAATGTTGTCTCCCAAATGACCTTGACAAAGCAATATTCACCAGCATTCATATTTTATATGAATGCTGCAGTCTGGTGCTTGGAGTTACTTTAATTATTCATGTCAGCTTGTGCCCACACTAAAATCCAAAGGGGGTGATTGCAAGGAGAACAAAATAGGTAATTATGCACTTTATCATTACAACAATTTTGTTTAATTAAATAAAACACATAAATCCAGTATGTGTTCTTGATCTATTTTATTCCACCTAAATAAATAACACAAACCATAGCTCTCTATGCAGGGTTATGTTGCATTTGCAGTCTGTGTGTGGTAATTATGGAGCATTCTTTCTAAATGACACTAATTATAATGAAAGCATACTGGTAGAAATGTACAACCTCTCTCACTAAAGGCATCAGAATCTAAATGTCTGGTGGGGGTCCCCAGTCAGGATGCCTATTGGCACATAGGGCCTTGACCCAAGAAGGTTTGGGCACCCCTGATTTATTAGGGGTACACATTTACTGCAATTAAAAATGGTGTATTAAATACAAGCTGCTGATCACCTACAAGGCCTAGGTTACCATGACTGACCTAACCTAAACTCCAGCTAACATGGCAAATTGTAACCTGTGCTCTCAGGAACCACTAGGTCTACACACCTGTAATTTACTACAGGTTCATAATCCATTACTTGTTCTATTATCAAATTGGAATTAACCCAATGGGCCCTATCTGTAAGATTTTTAAAAACAGTATAATCAAAATGTGCCTTTCAGCATACAATATACCAATTCCAGCTCACAAGAAAAACATGCTACATGCTACTAAAACAGCACTAACAATAATAACAGGCTACACTAGAAGCCTTGCTACATTGCACCAGGCTTTCAGTGCAATAAACACAACATAATACATTAAACTACTCATTATAAATAACAAATACTGAATTGGCGTGGGGATTCCCATACAAATTATTTATTTGCTCTTGAGCAGACAAATGGAGACTGTAAGTCAATACTTGTATAACCATTACATAATATTAATACACACAACATGAAGGAGGTCACTTCAGGAGGTGATGACCAGTGGTTGGCTGAGTGCTTAAAAAAATTGCACAGAGCCCACTACATTCAGATCATTTACTGGAGTGTCACCAGAGTGACTGGCAGACGATATTCTGAAAAGCGGTCTCGTTGCACAGCACAGAAAGTTGGCAAATTACGACAAGCATGCAGCTCAAAGATGCTTTGCATCCAGTAATATCAATCCTACGCAACACGAACACACTTGCATCCTAACCGCAGCGCTGTAATGTTTAGTTTAACTTATGTTACTAATGATATAAGCCTACATTCTAGCAACAAAATAAAACAGTGTACAGATATAGGGCTACGTCTGTTTTCTATAATCCAATGAAAAAATACCACCGGTTGTGACATTATTAATGTAATGCAAATAATGTAGTTCACACACGCAATGTCGTGATGTCATTTTTTTAAAAAAAAATAAACAGATGTAGCTTGAGCAAATGCATTCTCAAACATTACTGCACTGCAAACACGACAAGCGCTGGCGATTTACATTAACATAATTCAATCGTTTAATTTAATATGTTAGAAATCACCTACTGATTAACATTATTCAGATAACTACCCAAATGCACATGTACCCTCGGCGGTTATCGTGTAATTAATAATACATAACAGATCTATTTGTATATTTCGATCTTGTACCTGTAGCCTCGATTGGATGCCCTGGGAGGAATCTTATACACGTTGATGTCTTGTTTTACACAGAGGACCGACTCGTACTCTCCTTCACTCGCCATTTTCCCCCTGCTTTAGATGCAGACACCCCCCACCACAACACAAGCTGAATTTCCTGCCAGTACATCCGGCTTCACAGTTTACAATTCCTGTGCTTCCAGCTGACCTGCGCTGTGCGCCGCCATGTTCGCAGGATCAGTACGGAATCAACGGCCACAGCTGTTGCTACAAAAGAATAGTAGCTCTGGCCTTAGACAATTCTGAATCTAGACCAAGCTTAAAATATACATATTATATAGAATTAATAATATTAAAAAACTGGGGGTTGATACATTCTTCATATGGGTCCTTGCTAGTGGAGGGGAACAAATAATGATAATATTGATTTTATTTTAATATTCCATTGGGTATAAAATAAGTTGGTAGTATGATTGCAGGGGGGAATGTATAACCAGTGGCATGGAGAATTAAGCATGTTTAAGATGTTTGTTTTTCATTTTGTAAAATTAACATGTCATTTTTTTTTTCTTTCAAAGGGTTTAAATTCTTGATAAGGCTATTGGTGTATTGTAAATTAAGCAGTTTGCTGGATCCTAGTGGAGACTGCTGTACTGACTTGTGATTACACAAATACATTATTGAGAAATACGTTTTAGTACTGCTGCAACATGAGGGGGGCATTTCCCTGTTGTTGAAAGAGTGAGGGGGATATGTCCCCCATGTCCCCAGCATAAATTAGGGTGACCAGGAGTCCCAGTTTGTCCAGGACTGCCCAGGTGTCCCTCCAGATAGCACCCCTTATGTTAATTAAGTAAGCACTCCTCAATCATATTAAAATATGGTTACAAAATTAAATTAGGTTACTAAATTAAATTAGTATTAAAGATACAAATAATAAAACATGGTTATAACTTATAGATAATGAAAGTGAAAGTGGGAAGGTTTGCAGCAGTCAGGCCGTTTTTTTTTTTTTTTTTTCTAGTTTAATGTGTAAACAGTAATACTGATGAGAGCACTATATTCATATCCGTGTGTCCCGTTTATAGACATTGGAAATCTGGTCACTGAATCCCTGAAAATATCACTCCAACTGGAACTTTTAGTTGTGACTTTTTAGATGTTCAGTCTCTCTCTCTCTCTCTCTCTCTCTCTCTCTCTCTCTCTCTCTCTCTCTCTCTCTCTCTCTGTTTTTCTGCTGGGAACGACGTAGTTTGGCACTAAGTTTCTTTTTGAGCAACGAAACCCTTGCTGATAGGAAATTTATCTTTAGCAATCATTTCATTAATTAGGTTCCTTATAGCTTCAATCTTTCTGGAGAACATTTTGGTGTCACAAGTTGTTGTGATGAAGCGATACTTCTGCTGCTTCTACTCTCAGTCTTGCAGTCAATGGAACCCAGGGCTCGCGGCAGGGCCTCTCTGCAGGTAGGTGAGTACATCGTAAGTGATTTAACATGGCCCCTGTGCTGTTCCTGTAGCTCAGTCTTTCATTGCAAAGTGCATTTTATTGTTTTACCATATACTTTGGTAAAATGTTCCCAAACAAAATTATTTTCCATTTTGTTTTCAAGTCAGACTGGAACCATTTAAAATCTCCAGGCAACTGAAAGGTACACAAAGAAGCACAAAAAGAAGTACTTTATTTAGCGAATGCGCAAAGAGAAGCTTCAATTAATACATTTTTTATAGAGCAAGTAGCTTCAATTGCATATTCTTTATTTTTTATTTTTATTTCCAGTCCTTCTACCATTTTATTTAATGACTCAAATACTATGCTTCTTTTTTGTAATTTCTGTGTTAAAATGCTTTTACAAGGTTCAGTTTGTCTGCCTTAGACATATGTAACATATATGTAATGTACGCTAGGTTCTCCAGTGTCTTTATATTCAGTACTAGCACATTCTAGTACACAGTGTATTGCCAGAAACACAAACGGAGACTTGATGGAAAGTGGCAGATTGCTAGATGGAGTCTTATTTCCAAAATGTTTTATACCTGCATCATTCTTAGTAACTAAAGTACTTATTTATTTATTGTATTTATATAGTGCTTCTTATACAAAAGTATTGCAATGCATACATAGCAGGAAAAAAAAAGAACAAACCACAATATATTTGTATAGCATGGCACACATACAACTACCACAATGAGGCTTTAAATAACAGAATACACATAATACAAAAGCAGCAATTAAAAACCCACTAAGAAAGCCATTTTATAAAAGTCAGTTTTTAGTCTTGACTTAAAAACTGTAATGGTCCCAGTTTCCCTGACAAAGGCAGAGCAGTCCATAATTACCCCTTTGCGGTCGGATTTTCCTTTCCGGTCCAATGTCAGACCCTATCCGATATCATCAAATAGACATCAAGCACAGGTCCCTAGTCTCCGAAAAAGCAGAGAAAAGCTTTCAATGGTCGTGTGGGCGATAGAAACTGAGAGAAGCCGAAAAAAAGGAGCCGGATCTGAACAATACACATAGGGCCCAAATTTCGATCTTCGCACAATCCCCTCGCTAAATTTGTGCCTCGCAAAAAAATAGTGCTTTGGCACAAAATGAGAGATATTCCAAAACGTCACAAAGCAGTTGGAAGCCGTTGCACATTGGAATATATCAGTTTTTTGAGCAATTCGCAAATATTTTTGTGCCTCGCAAAACCGTCAGCACATTCACTACCAATATAGAAACTGCAGACAACAGCCAAGCGAGAATGCAGAATGATGGACAGTCACCATTAGTAATGGCATTACCCCGACAAGCTGCTATCATTGGTGTCGCCACAGTATGTACCAATATGACAGCAGACGAGACCACACAATATATCCTGCACACATACATAAGGACCATTCAAATACACAATTGGCTCCATAGCTAGGCGCCGAGTTTTCAAATTAATGAACGGATAACGCCACTGTTTTATTGAATACGGACAGTATTGTATCACGAGGAAATACTATATAGGTTTCTTTAAATGCCAGCAGATCCAACATAGCTGTATGTTTTTGAAGTAAAATTTAAAAAAGGCTTTGGATACTGTCTTTTTTTCTGAATGATTTTTTTTTTTTTCATATAAGTTGTGCTGTGACAAAGTCTACTGTGGTAGCAAACTCTCTGATTTGTAAATGTAAAGAGGTCATTCACCTGCAAAGTAAACATCAATCAAGCATTTTTATATACACAATACACAGAAATGCGTTATGTTATTCATTCTACTCACCCATTTGAACATCATGATTAAGCCCAGTTTGTAAGGATTTGAGTGTCGCCGGAATGGATTTTTTTCATTATGCCATTTTTTTTTGTAAGAATCATAATTAATTCTACATAAGCTCCTAAAATGTTAATTGTAGCCTACTATGATTTCTCAATAAACGAACAGTCTCTGTACAATTAACAACGTCGACATTCAGCAGACTGGACAGCTGCATAAAAACGGCCAGAAATTAGTTGTCCCGCCTCAGCTAACTTATGATTGGACTGCTGCAGAGAAAATACAGGTATTTGATTGGTTGATCGTATCACCGCTCTGACTTTAGGAAAGCATCAGCATGCCTTTCACAGCAAGAGTGTCCTGTTGGTGTTTGGCTCTCCATACTGCAGCTGCCCAACCCTCACCCGTAATGCACAGCAACCTATGGAATAGCCAAATAAAGCAATGGGCCACAAGTATGACGTATTTATACAATTAATTTACAGATGTGTGGCAACACACAACAAAGATAACAGGCAGGACCCCCCTCCCCTCTTCATCCTTCGCTCATCTTCATTTCCATACTTTGATGGTACATGTTGGATGCCGATATCCCTGTGGTGCAGTGAAGAACTGTATATGTAAACACACTACACCTGTCCATCATATCAATACAGTGATAAAACACATAACTGATCCACCCATCCAGTGTGTGTGGATGGTAGGTTGGGGTTCTGAACTATTGTACGTTTGTACTATTGTACCCAACTCTATAGTGGACTGTTACTCTGAAACTATTTGAACTAGCGGTGTGCAGTTATTGGAACTAGCACGTCGCAATTATCGTGCAGATATTGGTGTATTCAGACGAATTAGGGCTTTCGCCAAATTCAAATTTGATTGCTCTATGTGCATATTGAATGTCCAACTAGAATATATTTGCATTACGTTTTTAATTACTGATGTATTACCATATGCTAATAGGACCGTATTAAAGGAACAGAAGGAAGGCAGTATGCAGGACAGAGGTGAGTGCATGTTTCCACACTCGTCTGCTGAGCATGGAAATACGATATAAACGTCACTATGATATGCACATGTTATATATGTTATTATGGAAACAAAAAAGAAGCTTATTGCTTGTATTTTTTTGACGCAAATTGACTATTGTGACGCAGTATATAGGTTTGCATCACCATCAGCTTTAGGTAAACTGGACTCGCTATATCATGCAGCATTGAGGTACATTACAAATACAAGATTTAATACTCATTATTGTATATTATACGATTTGGTAGGCTGGACTTTGGCTTTACTCAGGTTGAAGCACTGGTATATTCTGGTATATAAGGCTATTCAATGTAAATTACCCTCTTATTTAAATAAATACCTTATAGCTTCCCATAGTAACCATAGCCTCAGATCTCATTCTTTTTTGCAATATAAAATCCCAAATGTGCATACTGAGGCTGGCAAAGGATCCATTGCTTATTATGCCCCATGGTCTTGGAATGAGTTCCAGTCCAAACTAAAGTTGCAGACCGAGATTTCTATATTGCAATTTAAGAGTAAACTGCATAATTTTGTGACTGAGAGTTGTAATTGTTTTAAATACAGTAGTTGACTAATTTTGTGTATTTTGTTTTAAATTTGATATATTGTTTTAAATGTGATTTCCCTGTGTCTTAATTGTATTTTCCTGTATATGTGTTCTTGTTGTCTGATTGACTTGCTGGTATTGACTGTTGATCTACTAAAAAACTAAAAAAAAAAAAAAAAATATATATATATATATATATATATATATATATATATATATATATATATATATATATATATACTATATATATATATATATATATAAAAGAAGATATTGCACAGTTGGCAACCAGTTTGGGGTCATACAAGCATTAATATATTTGTGCACAGTTTTTGCAAAGGCTTTGTTGGGCACACAAGCCGTCGTCTTATATATTATAGATTATAAAACGACGATTTATCTGTCTAGAAAAAAAAATGGTTTTCTGAGTAAGGCGTCTAGAAGGGCAAGTATTCCGATAGTATCCTAATACTAAGTGGGTATTCGATATCATGTTTTCGGAATACTGGTATCCAGAATACGGACGGATTCATTCGAAATACGCAGACAGACACTACCAATTTCTCAGACAAGGCATGACTGCGCAGGTTTGTTCTGGCCATGTCATCATGCAGCATGTGACATAGATGAGCTCCTAATATGTGTGCCGAGGGCGGTACACTCTTTCAGTATATCTTCACCTATGTCGGAGTTGCTGTTGCTGGCTAGCTGCATGCTACCCACGTTTCCCATTGTTGCCTGTTTGTAGTCAGTGCTGGAATGGTAGTGCGAGTGGAATTAACGCAGTCCTTTCACAATCCTTATTCTGCGCGTCACAAACCTGGTTTTGTGCTTGGCGCATACCTTCGAATATACCAGGATCACGCATATTGTCGACCACTCCCCCCATATTGCGGGATGCATACATTTTATTTGTGCACAGCGCAGAATGGGTTGTGACACACAAAATAATGTTTCGAATATGGCAACTTGGCACAATTTCGGCACAACGGCCATTTGCGACATGCATACCCCTCTGCACAGTGCTCAAACCTTTCGAATATCGGGCTCATTGTCACTTCACAACAAGATAGCTGCTTCCGCATCCAGCGTTGAAGAATATCATAGACATTTGCCAAGCTTTTTGAGATGTTATAGTAATAAAATAATGACTTGAATAGCATTATTGAAGAGTTGGTGATAAAACCAGTGATCAGGAGAGGATTTATCAGTATGCATGAGTATGACAAGATAAATACAGGGAACAAGGAGTGGGGCGGGGCTGGAGATGCAGTACTGAGTGTCCGGTTGATATGCAGTGCCTTTTAAACCTGTTTTACTATGAAAAAAATTACTATTAAACAGCGCATGTAAAATAACCAGCTTGTGTGAAAATAAATTGGACCCGATGCGTCTGACAGGTGCTGAATAAATGGACCGCAAAGGGTTGGAGCTCGACAAGAAAAAGCCCAACCTCCCGTGTTGCATTTATTGACCCTAGGAATAATGAGCAGCCCCACATCATGTGATTTCATCCTGCAGTCTGGAAGATATGGGGTCTGTAACTCCTGTAAATAACTAGGTGCTAATCCAAATGACAGTTTCAAATGATAGACCAGGATCAAAGATGACCCCCCCAAAGTTTTCATTTCTAGTTTAAGTTTTGATGAGAGACTGCAAGGGTCAAGCTCATGTAATCCTACCTTTATGTTTGATGCAAGATTTTTAAGCTGCTTGATTTGCATACGTCTTTGTGTAAATCTTTGTATTCATTTTGGGGGATATTAGTGCTCTAGGCTGATACCAGGCTACTTTGACTTCCACCTTCAATTATGCAGCCCACCACAGTGTATATTTCCCATCCCACTTTCATATACCCAGTACGTCACCAAAGAAAAGTTTGTTGCACATAATTCTTCTGCAATCTGAGGCAATGTTATTGTATGTAGTAAAAATCATTTGTTTGTCACAATATTCGGACCTCTGAATCTGACAGCTTTAGTTTTTTTTGTTGAAAAACAGTGTTTCTGAATTCCTTGGAGTGTCCTGAGTTCAAAGATACCAAATGCATGCACTTTTATACACATTCCAGGCATTTACATGCCCTAGACTGACACAAGGCTACTTTGACTTTTCTACTTCGAATTATGCTGCAGGGGTTTGAAAACGTCTTGAAGAAGTTCAACAGTCTTTATTCAATTGTTTCAACAGAGTAGTTTTATTCAAAAAAATAGTCTCCATAGCATTACAGTACAGTGAACACAAAGCACTGAGAATCACAAAGGACCTTCCCAAAGCAGTTTATTTCCATAAAGGCAAAAAAATCAAACATCCATTAACATATAGCTTATTCCATACAGTTAACATCCCAGACTTACCCAATAATAGCTAACTAATTGCCATACTAGTGTCTAAACAGAAAACATTCTTCACCCTAAAATGGGTTCTAACAACTTTCCTTTTATGAGGCCTTTAAACATATTGGAATGTGTTTTATAACTTTATGGAGAGGCACTTGGACACATTCGAAGGTGCTTTTAGAACTTTAATGCCGTCATATAAACTCCCCCACTCGCAGGATGCTGCAGAATGGTACACGGACTAATTTAAACTGTGTAAGGAAATTTACCAAATATACATACCAATTTTGCCTACAATACAGTCCATGGTCAATAGCACCCACCCCAAGTTCATGTTCCCAGTACACCACCAAAGAATAAGACACCCTGGCAAAAGTATATAATTTCTGAATCTGCACAAAATAAGGATTTTTTAAATAGGTAACATAACATCGCCCTTCAATGGTTTGTTACCCATAATCCTTCTGGAGCCCAAGGTAATGTTGCTGCATGAGATAAATGATTAATGAGATAAATGATTTGTAATACCTTTGGTTATGTTGGTTTATTTTGAAGGTTTACTTAGTCTTTCCAGTACTCATATACTGTGTGATACTTTTCAAAACACTCCTCCAAACAGAGGTCTGTCTGAGAGGGACAGTGGGGACAGTGGTACCATGTTGTCCCTCCGCATGCCCTTGCGAGAACACACACGGCACCTTTTCTGAGGATTGGCTTTTCTCCCAGACTGTGGCAACATTCGAACAAAATGCTGTTCACGAAGCCTTGCCACAGTTTCTGATCTTTCAGTCTCTGGTACTTCTTGTGTATCAAACAAAAGGCTGGTGATCACACAGGTCTGAATTTCAAGAAATGTGAACTGAGGCTCTGGTGCAGTACTTAGGTACACTACATAGGCATTGTATAATGAGATCTGGACCATGTACAGCTTCTTATACAATGCCACGCTCTTCCTTGCAGCATTGTACTGCTCTAGCATCTGGTCTGACTGTTCCATGCCTCCCATGTATTTGTTGTAGTCCAGGACACACTTTGGCTTGTTTATGTGTGTGTCTTGCCCTCACACAGGAACTGCTACAGTTGCCTCATCGTGGATGGTGGTGAGGAGGTACACATCTTTTTTGTCAGTGTATTTAACTGCCAGCAGTTCCTCACAGCGCAGAGCGCTGGTTTTGCCACGCCTCTGTTTGTTGGCTGCCAGTTGACGAGGAAATCCCTTCCTGTTGGGTCTTATTGTACCACAAGCCATTGTATCTAAAGTGTACAAGGCCCTAAACAGAGGGATCCCTGTATAGAAGTCATCTGCATACATATGGTAGCCAAGATTTAGGAGGGGAACGACAAGATCCCACACAATTCTCTCAGAAGTCTGCAAATAAGGGGGGCAGCCAGGCGGCTCAATCCGAGTGTCCTTCCCTGTGTACAGTCTGAACTGATGAGTGTACCCAGTGGAACGCTCACAAAGTTTGTACAATTTAATCCCATAACGGGCACTCTTCATGGGAATATATTGTTTAAAAATAATCCTCCCCTTGAAAAACAGGAGGGACTCATCCACAGATATATTTTGGCCAGGTGTATGTATCTCTTTAAATTTATGTTGCAGGTGATCTAGTAGTGGCTGTAGTTTGAAGAGCCTGTCAAACTGTGGATGGTCCCTGTGGAGAGCCTTCGCATTGTCATTGTAGTGTACAAACTTTAACAATAACTGGAATCTGTTCCAGCTCATTGAGGAGGGAAAAACTGGTGCAGCATGTACTGAGTTGGGGGACCAATATAAATCCATTCTAGGTTTATCTCCTAGTCTCATTAGAAAAGATAAGCCCCAGAACTTTTTCATTTCAATTGCATTTGTGGGAACCCACCTGCGCACCCTAGAATGTGGCCGTCGGTTGTTGCAATGCTGTGCCAGATAATTTGTGCCATACAAATTAGTTTGGGTTACCAAATATTCAAAAATGTCATCAGTGATGAACAACTGGAAAAATTATACTATTATACATACTTTTTTTTTTAAATGGATCAGAAGCAACAAACTCTAATATAATATTTACAGTCAAATAGTTTTGGGGGATATGGGGACTTCGCCTTGTGACTTGCAACATACCCGGGGAGTGGTGATATTAGACTATATCACACACACTGTTGTGCCTTTTTACTTACTTTAACAATATTTAGTAAGAATTAAAAAAAAAAAAAAAAAAAACACTGTAAAGACTGCACACAAAACCACCAAAAAAAAAAAGCCCAAAAGAAATCATTACATGATTCACCATGAAAAACCCTGTGCGCTCTGTGCCATCTGTTTGCCCCACACCTCTGCTAGAGGGAGGATTAGAGTCTGTGCAAGGTGCTCTAGGAAGCGCCTATGACGTTGCTTTTCAGTTCCGATCCCCAGGCTTTCTTGGTAAGGACAAACGTGCTGGCAGCCATGGCATTGATAAGGTAATGCAGGAGGCACAAACTCCAATGCCGTGTTGTGCGTCTGCAGGAAAATTCTTCTATTGTCTGGTTGAAGGTAGCACATCCTCTCTTTGTGCTACTGAAGTACAGCAACACAAGTGGTTCTTGTGGTCTGTGTTTGTATCTACTACTTTGTCGTGGTGCATAGCTGACAAAAGGTTAATTGTCATCTGTTTTTTTGGTACATAGGATACCAAAGTTCTGTATCTTGCAAAATAAAAGTCTGTGCTTTTTGTTGGTCAGCCGGATGGGAGGAAAGCTTTTTTAGGGATCTTCTCTCTGTTTTTAATGGAGCCAACTAGAGTCAAGCCCTGCTGCCACAGTTTATCTGCCAGCTCAACAGATGTGAAGACTTTGCTTGTGCTAATGTTATGGCCGATATTATAGAACGTTTAGCAAGATTCAATGCCACAGTCATCCTCAGGTCTCTCACCGTGGTGCCAGCCTCATTTCCCAAATAGATATTGAAGTTGCATTGGTAGCCACTCTCTACATCCACCATTTCCCAGAGCTTTATCCCAAAACGTAGAGGTTTCTTTGGTATATGCCATCTTAAACTGCATTTGCCAAGGTAGGGATAGAACGTTTCATCCACAGTCAGGTGGCCTCCTGGCTGATACGCTGTGCAGCATTTCTTCTGCACCCTTTCAAAAAAATCTTGCATCTTGAAAAATCCAGGGTCTCGCTCACATCTGTTGGCTTGAGTGTCAACGTCATCAAACGTAAGGACAGCAGTGTGAACCGCTGGTGTGACATTGCTACAGTCACCCAGTGTACCCTATGCAAATGGCCCTTTTTTTCTGACCAGATCTCATGAACGTCAACATTTCTTTTGTGGAGCACTCCAAGGAGGATGCAAACACCAATAAAAGCATAAACCTCATGTTCCGTCACTGTCACGCGTCTCAGTCAATTCTTCTATTGGTACATTCTACAACTGTGTGAACGGTGGTAGAGTCAAACAGGAACTTGAAAAAGTCTTCTGCCTTTTCTAATTTGCTACATTGGGGTGAGAGACCTTCCTTCACTCCTACAACTTTAGGTGAACTGAACTCCATTACTGGAGGGTCAAGAGACCATTCAAATTCTTCTTTGAGTTTTGTAGAAGACTTATCTGTTTGTCCTTCCATATCTTCCACCCCTTCCTCATCATCACCATCATCTGTTGTATCATCCTCAATTTGTTCCACATCAGAGTCAACACTCTCACTGCCACTGTCACTTTCTTTCAGAATGTGATGTTGACAGGAATTGAAGCTTAAGAACTGAACAGCCCTATCCCCTTCCACGTGGTCAAATTCCGCCTCTGACACCTACAGGTTCGGGTTCAAAAACCTCCTCTTGACTGTAGTCTGGATCCAGCTCAGTGACCTCCGTTTTAATGTAGACAGGTTCCAGGTCAACATCCTCTTCTTTAATGTGGACAGACATGCTTGATCCTTGCTCCAAGATGGGTCTCTACAGCTGCCTGTCCTGGAAAGAAAAAAAATCATAAGAACTGTTAAGGTTTTGTGAAACATTTACCCCACGCATCCCATGTATGTTGAGCGGAGCACAAATAGTTACGCCATTACTACAAGCTTGTTCCTGAATTTTCATGCTGCATTTCTCCCCAAGTTTGAGTTATAAAAAGTTAATTTATTAAGTTTTAAAAGTATTTTATGCAGTTTGAAAACTCTACATTAATGAAAAAATATGTTGTGCGTATTTATTTTTTTACCTGCATCTTGCAGTACATAAGTCTCCGGTTTCAAAACATAATGGAACATTATTTATTTATTTTTAAATCAAAATGCACAAATGAGCTACCACTACTGCATCAACCCTTTTTTATTTAAAAAAAATGGGTGCAAATTAGTTGTATTAGCGAGGTCTGATTCATCTGGGACTGCAGATGATGGCCTTATTAATTACATTAACACTACAAGCCCCACGGCAGTCATTTGGTTTTAAAATTTAATTTAATTTTCTCCCCCCGTGTAACACATATGGGGCTGCACATTCATGTACCTTTCTGTCCATATGTTTTAAATATTCTCACAAAGCATAAAACGCAGGAATGCAGAAATAAAGGAGATTTATTACATTATATGCAAGAGCCGTCAATGCTGGGTTGGCAAGTGCAATAAAAATAAAACTTTGTCTAAGTTTATTTATTTACATTGTTCAGTTGCTTTTGCGCATCTGATAATAAACCAATTGCTGGTGAAAAGTAAAAAATGTATTGTTTCAGTTTTATAAATATGTATGTTGTAAACCGATGTCTGGTCAGATGTTTACTTATTTACATATTCTTGTTTTGATTTGTAAAATAAATGTTCTTATAGAATATAATATTTATATAATATATAATATGCTTCGGTTGTTCAGCTGTTTATGTGACGTACTCAATAAAAAAAACAAATTACATCCGACTGTTTTTTCTTTCGTTACACTATTTACAGTGTTTTGAAAGACTGCTGCAGGGCTTCTAGGTATGACTATATTTCCAGGTCTTCTAGTGTTTAAGTCAGTGGAAGCAAATTGGGACTCAAATGTTGCCTTGATTGGTGTGTAGCCTTTACTGAGGTGCCAGGTAGCCAAGTTTTCACTGTTCAACAGCTATCCCATTGTATTTACAAAGTCCTTACCAATCAGGGAGGTAGTCAAACATGTTTGTTTTTTTTTGTTTTGTTTTTTTAATCCCATCCACCTTCACCATGCTAGAGGTTTTTAATTAAAATGGATCAGCTTTGATTGCTCCACCAAAATGCCTCTGGCAAGTTATTCTGAACACTTTGAAAATTAAAGTTTAAAAGAGTAAGTAGCTTCCAATTACAATCTTACAATGAGTTCATAAGCTGTTCTTGAGTTGTAGTTGCCTGCCAGGCATACATTGTAGGCTAGGTCAGCCAAAGTGCCTTTATATTTGCAAGCATCAGCACCATATACTGAAAAAAAGAAGTGTATTGCCAAGAAAAGAGACCACTGTTTGTTTTTCAGCTGGTGTCTGCTGGAGTACATAGGCATCTGCAATAAATAATAATAAAAAAAAAAAACCCAAAAAAACCAAGTAAATCACTAACACGCATATCAAATAAAGTCCACAGGATGTTATGCACATGCAAAGTCCTTATATATATATAAAATAGGCTTTGTGGTCTTGGAAGGGTAAGTGACAAGACTGGCATAACATTCACCGTTGTACATGTCTTGGCAGTTACCATGGCAGAAATCCTTTTTTTTAAATCAACTTAAAAAAAACCAAACATACAAAAAAGATTATTATTATTATTATTATTATTATTATTATTATTATTATTATTATTATTATTATAGAAATGGTCAAGTATTGACCATTGTCAATACTTTGTCAACATTGGATAATTGGATAACAATTGGGGTGCAACCTCATTCTCAAATGCTTTTAACTGCAACGTTACAAGTGTTCTGTAACAGAATGCAACTTTTTCTACCAGATTCACAACTACAGTATAAAAGTTCCTGTAATACAAACCCCAGTCATTTTTGTGAAAGCAATCCATAGGTCAACAAATACCTTAGAGTGCAATTCATTCCACTGTGTCCAAGGCTATTCAATTACTATACATCTTGAGAGAGGCGTTAGACACACATGCAGGGCATTCACATGTAAATACTTGTAAAAACAGCAGCAATGCATTTTGTTTTGCAGAGAAACATTTAAAAAACTTAACTGTTTTTCAAAAACACATATTGCTTCTTTCAAAAAAACTACTTAAATGTATGATGGTGTTTTTCAAGTTATGGATACACATACATCAGCAGACATACACTTCTAATATATGCTGTGCAATTATACCCAAGCCAGACCAAACCTACAAGCATGCAGCACAACCTACACACCAAAACAACCCTTACATGAGAATTACAGATTTGCTTTGGTGGATCAAGTTTACTGGAATGATGAAATATGATCACAGTGGGTTATTTGTCCAAGTAGGTTAATGACTTCCCAGATCAACCTCAGCTCACCCCTAAAAACAAGACCTTCAAAACTTGTAGAAATGTCAGCAGGAATAAAACTATTTTTACCTGAATGCTAAGCCATTGTGAAGGGAGTTCTACTGTTATTTAAAGAAGAAATAACTGCATGTAATTTGAATTGCTTTTGCTATTCCCAGAGAGTAGTCGATTTATTCTTAAAGGTAACCGTATTCATGTTTTTTGTAATTGCTGTTATTTGAAATAAGTTTAACTGCTCTTAGTCGTAATTGTTTGAATGCATTTTCTCTCACTTGAATTTGCTCTTACTACTGATTTTATTGTATTTTCTAACTGCTATTATCTGTTACGTGAAACTTTGTAACAACAGTAAGTCGTCCTGGATAAGGGCGTAATAATAAGATAATAATATAATAATAATAATAATAATAATAATAATAATAATAATAATAATAATAATAATAATAAATAATAATAATAATAATAATAATAATTCTGCTGCTCCAATGCTTTTGTTCTGTTTCTTTCTTTAAATCTACCTGCCTTTGAGCTTGCCTTGAGCTTGTCAGGAGAATTCTCGGAGCCAAGGTTGAAAAGACACTCATTGCATTCAAATCATGTGATAGTTTAACCCTTTCATACTCTGATACCCCACCTACGCTGTCTGTCTGTATATTTGCAGCAGGATGGCTTGCATGCTGTTCCACGATTGTAATGGAACGAGGAAGGCTGTTAAGTCCCGCGGCTTAGGATTCTGCAGACTGTAGACTGACTGTAGGATTCAAGCTCAAGGTTTTGTGAAGGCCGCTCCTTCTCCACCCTTAGACCCTGGGTGGTGGAACGACCTACCCACGGATATCAGGACTATTCAGTCTCTGACCAACTTTCGGCACCTCCTCAAAACACATCTGTTCAGACAGCATCTGTAAACCTCAGTACTCTCGAAGACTATATGGCACCCAGTTGTACCAGTACTTGCATCAGCTTGTACTTGCACTGAACTGCTCTATACCCTGCTGTATTCTACTACTGTGCTTAACTATAACTACTTCATGTATCTTGTATTTGATTTTACTCTTATAGGTATCTGTATTCACATTTATTTGTAATTGCTCTTATTTGAAATCATTCTCGCTCATTATCATACTTATTGTGTGCTCTTACTGGACAACACTCGTATAAGCAAATATTTTTACTATAAGTTAACTGCTCTTAGTCAAACTTGCTGTTAAATGTAATTATTTACTGTATTCTTTATTTTGCTCTTATTTGAATTTTATCTTATTTTCTACTGCTTTTATCTGTAATGTGATACTTTGTACTGTGATATTTTGTTACAATTGTAAATTGCCCTAGATAAGGGTGTCTGCTAATAAATAAATAAATAAATAAATAAATAATCCCTATCTGTGTGAAGAAGTGTTTTCTGCCCTGTGTCCTAAGTCTGTCTCCACTAAGTTTCCAATTGTGTTCTCTTTTCCTGGTGTCTGTGGTCCACTTAAATTATTGGCTTGGGCTAACTTTGTCAACTCCTTTAAAAAATGTAGTCTTCATTCAGGTCCTCTCTAATGGGGTGTGAGTTTGACGGTTTCAAATGGCAATCACTGGCGGATTGGCAACCACTATATTTATTTATTTTTGTTAATAAAACAAACTATTGTATTCAAAAGTAAATTGTTTACAAAGATTAACTTTAAAATAACATGTCTTTGTAAACGCAAATACTGTACTGATAAAACATGTCTTTGTAAACCCAAATACCGTACTGATAAAACACTGACACCCAGAGCTATCACAGGTTAATGATCAAAGTTTTTATTTGCTCAGAAAACATTTAATGCTGTGTATATCTTGGCAGTTACCACTGTGGAAATAAAAAAAGCACTAACAAAAAAAAGACAAGTAATTCAGCATTGCTAGTAGATGGATAACATTATGGGTGCAACTGCATTTTGAGAACTAAAATATAGCAGTGACTGACACTTGCAAGAGACTTCTGTTCACACTGAGCAAGCAGCCAACCATTGTTCTTTAGAATTGCTTGCAGCATGGGTGAGTCAGCCTTTAAGTCAGCTGAGCTCTGGTATCCAAACATCAAGATAATTTTTTTTACTATGCAAGGATATGGGGGCATCCCTGACATGGGACTTGAACCCTAATTTGTAATGTACTTGGAGTGAAATTCCAACGCTGCGCTCGTGAACCACCACCTAGCCCTCCACAGAGCTCTTAACGATAAAGCTAGCAACTACTCTACAGCAGCTTTGACAGTCTTTCTTGACTCCATCGCCATCACGCTAAGGGAAGATTTGAATGTAAAATCGCAGTTGAGGTTAGTTTTTGCAGAGGGGAAAGTGTCTGAGATTGGCAATCTGATGTACACCTATCACAGCAAGTGTAAGATGTTCGCAAACGACTGAGTGAGACACATCTTATGAGAACCTGTTGCACCATCAACTGACTCAGGTGAAGAACTCTATTCAGAAGGACGAGCATATCTGCCACAGAGCAGTGAAGTACTAGGCCAGTGGATTGGCTCTGCAGGTGAGCTAGGCTGGAGAGCAGAGACAGAGCCCCAGTGGCTGTGGGGATCTCGACTTAAAAAACTGAGTACCAGGACATTATTCAGAAGTACAGACAACACAAACTCAGTATGATCCAAGTAATGTTGCTGCCTATTCTCTATTTGCACAAGAGACTTTTTATCTTCAAGGACACAGAAACTGCAAATTCAGTACATCGAATAAACCCTGACTTTTCGATGAATAATTAAGTGGACAAGTTTTTCTGGAGGGGTGCCGTTCATCAAGATAAACAAGTTATTTGGACGAAGCATCCAGAAACCTGGGTGTACTGGTATGAGAGAAATGAATATTCAGGTTGGGATAGAGTAGCGAGTCAAAGTCAGCCAAAAAGGTTCAAAATGAGTTTGGAGCCTGCCAATTTCTTAATAAGCAACTTAAACCTCAGGTTTTATTTCCATGTCTTATATCTGGTTGTAATCCTTCAGAATGATTCTTCTTGCAACTCAAATACTGGAGTTCAGTAGCTGCTCACCAGTTTTAGTTGCATACCATCGATTATTATTTTTTGTTTATTTAGCAGACATCTTTATCCAAGGCAACTTACAGAGACTAGGGTGTGTGAGCTATGAAAAAGAGCATTAGGAGGTTAGGGTCACACAGTGAGTGAGCCAGGATTTGAAAGAGGGACATCATGGTTAGAAGCCATTTCCTTTAACCGCTGGACCACACAGCCACCATAGATACAATGAAGGTAGGCTAGATCAACCAAATTGTCTTTATTCAAGTAAGCCATTTGAAAACAACAACAACAACAACAACAACAACAACAACAACAACAACAACAACAACAATAATAATAATAATAATAATAATAATAATAATAATAATAAACCTCCTTAGGTTGAAAACAAGTGCAGTCTGAATTTTAATTTGGCAGTTTTGAATAACAAGCATGGAAACTGTTTTTCTGTAAAAAGTTTAAACAAAATAATCACGCACACAAACAATACAATAAAACCCAGGTAAGGCTGGTTAATCACCTTCACTGATCCTATAATTTTATTTTTTTTAAAGTTTCGTTTCTAATCGCCTCCCTCGCTCACTCACTTAAGCTCGTTCCTCCTATGAACACCCATCCCGAGTGCTGACAGCTGCAGGTTTTTATATTATTGTGGCAGAGCAAAACTCTGCCCTTTTTAAATTGGCAAGGATGGGGTTAATTTCCCCTACCTGCCTGGGTTTATTATGTTCAGGTGGCTGGGGTTGATTAGTTGATTAGGTTAATTAACGATCAATCAGCACCCAGCCACCTGACATAAAAGGAGGCCTCTGCTTCTCATTTGGGAAGAGGGAGCTGAGGAAGCAGGTTGGTGTTTGTTTTGTTTGTTTTGTTTGTTTTGTTTGTTTTGTTTTGTTTTTTTTGTTTTGTTTTGTTTGTTTTGTTTGTTTTGTTTGTTTTGTTTGTTTTGTTTTGAATCCAGTGAAGGCATTGCCCAGGCTGGAAACCTTGTTTTTGTAAGTTTGTTTTTGTATTGTTTTTTTTTTGTGTGTTTTAAATCCCTTTATTTTGCCATTGTGCACTTTTGTTTTGTGTTATTTATAATAAAATTAGTATCTTTTTTTTTTTTTTTTTTTTGAACTGCAGACTGTCTCCAGGCCTCTCTCCACTCACCAGCCTGCCACAATTATAGTGACTGAGGGATTAACTATACCAATTATTTATTAATCCCTCAGTCACATTTTTCTAATTATTTTTGGCAGTGGACGAGATTCAAATCTCGCCTCCGCCAGACGTCATCTCAATAAAATAAAACAAAAACACTCGGCTTTGCCGTCACTAATACAAGTAATAACAACAAAACACACAGCTACGCTGTCAATAAATTTAATGAATACCAATAAACAACAACACGGCCCTTGTCGTCATATTTAGACATAACAATAATAAAAAATATACTGTATACAAACAGGGCTCAATGCACAGGGTTCTCTCCTGATGCCCTGCTGTAAGGTCTCATTTATTTCTGTGCAATTTTAGTCCTATTCATAGTAAGCATGTCTTTTTTATGGTAGCTGGTTCTATACTAGCTTCATAGATGCAAGTAAAGTCTTAGTTTCAAAGAGCGTTGCACTTCCGTAATCATTCCACTTGGAGGGTGAATTTGTCTCCAACCTCAGCCAGCGGCTTCTTTCCTGTCAATAACCAACCATCTGTTTCACTACTGCTTTGACACAGCTATATTGAAATGACCCAGGAACTACAAGTGTAACTGATTTTCTAATGTTAAAGAATGAATACTTTCATAGCCCTAATTTAGCACTAGAAATCATGATTGAAAATGAAAATACTTCTTTGCTATAATGTTTTTCTTTCAACCTTGCACATATGAAATCTAACTAGCTAATCGAAACGCGAAGCAGGGAAGATTTATAGAATTATTTTGCCTGGCCTATTGGTCTAGAATGTAATTTCGCAAAAATTTTAGACCCATGCTGCAAGCAATTCTTTTTTCAGCCTCCAGGGTTCAGTCGCTTGGTAACATCCATTGCTGAGGTCCGGTGGGTGAAAAGAGGGGATAGGCTTGACAGTAGGAACTGATTTTCACATTGTTCTGTGTGTTGTAGTGATGAAGTGATATTAATTTCACATTGGGTAGTAAAATGGGGGAACAAATGGAGAAAAAAATAACCAAAGGAAATAAATATATTTGTGATTATCATCATGACCAAATACTTTTTGTGAATAGGGCCATAGATTACATACTAGAAAAACAATGCCATCTAGTGAGCAATTGAAGGAAGTAAAATGTATTTCCCCCATGTGAGAAAATCCGGTCACTTTTATTAAATAAGGTAACTTTAATGTTGCTTTAATAATAAACTGGGTGGGGCAGGATAATGGTTGCACTCTGGGGAACCAGCTGTACTTGGAGATTAGACATGTTTGAGATCAGTACTGGGACCACATGAGTGCTTTAAACTTAAAATGTCAGCAGGATAAGATGACTGAAACAAAATGTACAAAGGTGAAGCTACACAAAAAATACATTATTTAAGATCAGTGACATATCATACGTATACCAAATTACAATAGTGAGACGATTGTAGGCAATGTAGCCTCTTTTACCTTAGATACCAGCAATGTGACACACACTCATCAAGTGAAAAAAGTAATGTAGTACTGTAGTATATAACCCTGATTGAAACAGTGAAAGCTGATTGAAGAAAACTGATGATCACAGTGACCCAGTTTACATTGGTGTGCATGGTCTGGTCCTTAACATTAGCAAAATGCGAACAACAACAATAGTAGGGCTTTGTATCAACTTGTTGCTAACATTATGGACAAGTCAAAGTACCCATCAAGGTGGTGGGGTGGATAAAACTGGTATTATTTATTATTATTGTTTATACGACATATGCTGTAGATTGATTTGTGTGCAGATCAATCAGCTCCACTTACATTAACAGAGATGTAGACCAGGAGGCAACCCAACTCAAAATTACTGTATCCATTTTTCAAGGGAACTGATCTCTAACCTTTAAAAATAATTAACGGTTGATATTGAAAGAATGCAACCCCCCCCCCCCCCCCCACAAAAACGGTGAATATATTGTTTTTGACTAGGGTAGCCCCTGAGTGGAGGGCCATGGAGTCCTACTGGTCAATAGTCATATATTTGGAGTGGCCATTTATTTAACCCCATTGTACTGCCCTATTTCAAATGTTCAATTATGTTCCCTCACAGTAGCAACTCTCCACAACAGCTCAGAACAACTTAATATCAGTGGGGTCTACTTGAGCTCACCAGGTGCCTGGCCAGCTAAACACTTACTGCTCCTGATTCCTTTGACTGGAAGAGTGGCCTGGGCCAGAAAGTGAGGGTCACTGAACACATCTTCCACACACACACACACACACACAGAAGAGGAGGAAAGCCAAGTCAGGCAGGTAGATATTAAACTTGACTGTTTGTGGTGTGTCCAGCCACACTGGGTTGAGTCCATTGTCAACTACAGGACAGCAGAATGTTGTCATGATGATCATACAAGAGCACACTACTCTTCAGTTGCTGGAATGAAGCTGCTGGCTGAGGGTTGAGACAAATTCACCCTCCAGGTGGAATGATCACGGAAGTGCAACGCTATCCGAAACCAAAACTTTACTTACGTTTATGAAACTAGTATAGAACCAGCTACCATGCTTTAAAATAAATAAAAAAGACATGCTTACTATGAAAAGAACTATAACTGAGACCAGAAATAAATGACACCTTGTAGCAGGGCAGCAGGAGAGAGCCATGTGCATTATTGAGAAGAGGCAGGGCAAAGCCCTGCTTGTGTGTGTGTATATATAATTGTTGTTATTATTATTATTGTTGTTGTTATGTGTAAATATGATGGCGAGGGCCGTGTTGTTGTTTATTTGTATTTGTTTAAAAATGTATTGACGGCGTAGCTGTGTGTTTTGTTGTTACTATTTGTATTAGTTTTTGTTTCATTTTATTTAGATGTGATCTGGCGGAGGCGAGGTTGGAATCTTGTCCTCTGCTAAGAATAATTAAAAACTCGTGCAGAATGTGACCAAGCTGGGATTAATAAATAACACTGTGTAACAAAAAAAAAAAAAAAAAAATTGTTCCTGGGTAGTAAGTGTTATTTCCTAATTGCTTATGCCTCAAAAGTATAGAAAATGGCTATTATTCCCCACAAACTTTGCTTTGTGACCAGGACAGTGATATTTCAAAATATCACTATTTCCAATGGGAAAATGGGCAAATGTGTGTCTTTTTGTTCACATAAAGTCAGAAAAAAACAACATATGAATCCAAATCCAAATGTATTTATACTAAAGTAATAGAAAGATGACTACAAAAGATTTAGAAGTGAGTAGTTTTTCGAGATTTACAATTACACTGTAAATACAGTATATGACATGCCTTTTAAGCCCGGAATAATTCTGGTCACTCTTCTTTGCACTCTTTCTAGAGCAGCAATATCTTTTTTATAGAGAGGTGACCAGAACTGCACACAATATTCAAGATGAGGTCTTACTAGTGCATTGCACAGTTTTAACATTACTTCCCTTGATTTAAATTAGACACTTTTCACAATGTATCCGAGCATCTTGTTAGCCTTTTTTTATAGCTTCCCCACATTGTCTAGATGAAGACATTTCTGAGTCAACAAAAACTCCTTATATTAAGTTTAAAGCACTCCTGTGGTCCCAATACTGATCTTAAACATGTATAATCTCCAAGGTACCCCAGAGTGTAACCATTATCCTGCCCCACCCAGTTTATTATTAAAGCAACATTAAAGTTACCATATTTAATAATATTAACTCAAATTAAGATTTGGTTCATTACTGTACAGCATGGAAAGGTAATTCCTATTTACATAATGGAACTAGTTAAAGTGACTGGATTTTCTCACATGGGAGAAAATAGATTTTACTTTCTTCAATTGCTCACTAGATGGCATTGTTTTTCTATTGTGTAATTTATGGCCCTATTCACAAAAGGTATTTGGTCATGATGACAATCACAAATATATTTATTTCCTTTTCTTTGGTTATTTTTTTCTCAATTGGTCCCCCATTTTTCTACCCAATGTGAAATGAATATCACCCCATCACTACAACACACAGAGCAATTAGGAAAACTCAATAAATTGGTCCCTGCTGTCAAGCCTATCCCCTTTTCACCCGCCGAACCTCAGCAATGGATGTTACCAAGCAACTGAACCCTGGAGGCAGGGTGCAGTCTGGTAAGTCTCTGCTGGGACTTCTGGTGCATCTGCCCAGTAGGGGTCGCTGAAGTGCAATGATGAAGCTAACTCGGTCCAACTCACGTTATCTAATGCAAGGCCAATGCAGCATTCCCTGCGTGTCCCAAGCCAATTCCACGCAACATTCCCTGTAGGTCCCAAGCCAATTCAACGCAACATTCCCTGTGGGTCCCAAGCCAATTCCATGCAACGTTCCCTGTGGGTCCCAAGCCATTTCAACGCAACATTCCCTGTGGGTCCCAAGCCATTTCAACGCAACATTCCCTGTGGGTCCCAAGCCAATTCCACGCAACATTCCCTGTAGGTCCCAAGCCAATTCAACGCAACATTCCCTGTGGGTCCCAAGCCAATTCCATGCAACGTTCCCTGTGGGTCCCAAGCCATTTCAACGCAACATTCCCTGTGGGTCCCAAGCCATTTCAATGCAACATTCCCTGTGGGTCCCAAGTCAATTCAAACCGGGCTCTTATGCAGGGGTGGCCAAAGGTAACACTTTCACTCTTGGTCTTTGCTTCAATCCTGTTCTAAATTGTTTACTTGAACCAATTAAACCTTCATCCAGACACTGAAGTAGTTACTGTGACTATATAATTGTACCCGTTTAACCTGGAGATTGGACACTCCTGCACTTTTGGCTCACCCTGCACTCCAGACAGCTTCTTTAAAGGGAGACACAGAGGCTGCAAGATTGTGGTTTTTTAATTTTTTTAATTTTTTATGAATTAAAAAAAAAAAAAAAAAAAAACATTTGTATGGATGAAACTATTGTCAGGTCAACTTTTATGAAGGAATAAAAACAGCTGACACTGTAATGTTGTGACTCCAGTCCATTAAGGATCTAATGCCAGTTCAGTTACTCTTTCACAGTGTTTAATAGAGCTATTGCTACAGTATGGGCAGGGGATGGCGCTATTTCTTATAGATGGATGTGTAACTGTTCTGCAGTTTTTTGGTTCAGCAGCAATGAAGTGTATGTCTTTATTTTCTCTGTGCATCATTTACAGCAGTGTACAGTGAAGAAGGCACTATATCCAAAACTATTGACTGCTTATAGTTTTTGCTTAGTTAGGGAGTTGTTTTATATACAAAGGGGGAACATTCAGGAAAATGTTACCTATTGGTTTTAGTCAAAACAATACAGAAGATATTTGATTAGAATGTGTTAAAGTTTACTATACCTTTACTATACTTGCTTACTATACCTTCTTGTGCCTTCTGCTTTTACACATTACATTGTGGTGTGTTATAGTCCTTTTTTTTTGCTTAAACTACAACTGTCATCCTTGTATTTCTCTTGGTAGACTGTGAGGGGAGTTTATTTTAAAGACTGTGTTGAGTCTACAGATATGAAGAAATGGAACAAATGGTGAATTGTCACTAAAATGCATCTTTAAATTCTTGGTATATTTCATTTTCAAAACTCCCCATGCAAATTATGCATACTATTAATTGTAGTTTGGATGGGATTTTTTTGCATTTTAAAATACCACACAAACGTACTACACACATTGAAAGTACAAATACCAAATAGCCTTTATTAAACAGATTATAAATCATTGCATGTTCGCAGAGCATAATGTAGAGGTGTGTAGATTTCCCTGCAAATGTACACTATTTTAGAGCATAAACATTGTATAGATCGATCGATTACCATTTATATCACAGATAATATTATTCCTGTCAATGTTAAAAATGAAAACAGTGAAAAAAACACTGATATAATGTAAATCATCTATATAAAAGAGGGGGCTACAGTGCATAGAAAATGTTTCTTCAAATCGTCTGAAATCCTGGTTTATATTTTCTAGACACTGGTCTACTGGTTAGCTCCCATGATCAGTCTAACCTGCCCCACTGTATTAAATGAGTTAAACTCATTAACTGGATGTTCTGATAAGTATACTGCAATTTGTTTAGTTCATGGGATTATTTAGTCCTCTTGAAGTCGACTAAACCACTGGTACAACTAACAAAGTGTTGGTTCAGACAGGGGACTCACTTTTAATCAGTCAATCAAATCAAGCTTATTAAGTACCAATAACCAGACAATTGTAAACTGAAATAGCAGTACCTTATCGCAAACAATGTAATTACTGTTCAATGATTGTCAGGGAAAAGATTCAAATCTTACCTCATCCATTACCTCCCTGCTGCAAGTTAAAGTTTGCCTCCTCCTCCCCAGCCTCCACCTGCTTAAGGCTTCGTTTAAGAGGGAGGGCAGCTATCCTGACCCCTGACCTTGGCTTCCGTACAGTCAGCCTCGCTACTTATCAGCGGAAAAATCTATGGCCTGGGATTCCCCAAGGCGAGCCCAAAAGCAAAAGATGTATTATATGTTAATCTGTTATCCAAGAACACATATATGCATAAAGTGTGTTATCATGTCTAATCTTTAATAAATATTCTATCTATCGCATAAGGACCCAGATTGAACTGCAATTGACCCATTCTGTCCTGTGTGTATTTATTGTATTGAAAACAAATATTGTGAATTGTCAGTAAGCAATAAAGATAATGATATGTGAAGACAACTAATTGTGTTAATTGCTCCCCTATGAAGTCCCATGGCTTTCTATGTTTGGCTTGATCCAGAGGAACCCTTTGCTTCATTCACTCATTTGCTAATTGCAACCCAAGGGATGCACTGATGCACATACGCTCAAAAGGAATTGGATTTGGGATCCAAGCTACCTTTGTTGACGTAGATGTAGACCCCTTTGGATTGTGTTGACTTGTAATTAGTCTAAACTGCTGCAGTCAGTGTGGACCAGGCTCTTGTACGTGCAGACCTTGCCTTTGTGGCTTCATGGTTTCATCATATTTATGTCTAGGAAACTGCCTGAGTCATGTAAGTCCTAGTTTGATCTCAGAGCATCACTCACACAGGCTTCTTGGGATAAACTCTGATGCTCTATATGGTAAATGACTTGAGCAAGCTGTCTCACAAGTACCCTAAACTGTTATCCATTTTTTTGTGATAATGAGTGAAGATGGGGAATTTGTACTAATAGACCACTTTTTATCCTGACTGTAATCGTCTTGGTGTCCCTGAATAGATCATCATCCCATTTAATCATATACAAAAGATTTTAATGAGTACGCTCCCCAAATATTATCCATATATATTCATTCTCTTTGTCAAGTACTTGCCATACTCTGTGCTTTGAAGTGAAAAGGTCCACAAACTGATCAAATACAGTGTGCTACCTTAACACATGCTACCTATACAGCTGGTTATAAACCATATACTACCAAATTAACATTAGGTTTGGTGGTGGAAGATTAATGCTAACAAGGGCCTGTCAAACCAGCTGACAGCAGTTTTACTTTTAACCGTTGTGACAGAGTGAATGAATCCTAGTCAACAATCTCCCTTCTGACCTGTGAGGGTGCTGTATAACAGGAACAGTGTGCCCCAGACTGGATGGTTCGGCAGTTGGAAGTCGGTCATCCAGAAAGGGGGTGGAGCCACAATACCAAAGGTCATCGCCTTAATGTGGTAGACGATGTATCAGCCATGGATTGGAGGATACATTGGACTTGCCACGAAGGAGGCGTGACTAAGGGTATTTCAGCAATCTGTTCCTTTGTTATGGTTATGGATGGATCTATAAAAGGAGTACAGAGATAAGATAACCATGTGTGCTGTATTTTGTTTGTATTTATAACTGTTTACTTGTAATTATTAGACGGCTAAACACCTGGGAGCTGTCGCTGTGAATCCAGCATTAACACCCGGATTAGAACTACTGCACCAAGTCACTGTGTATTCACCACCAGCACGGGAGCACCGCGAAAGGACACAGAGCAGTGTCTGGACATTGCCTTTGTTTATTACTGTTTCGGGACTGAAACCCAGTATTATTTCGTTGAGCAGACTACACATTGCTGTGTAGCTGCCAGTGCTATTATTGAATAGTGCAAAACCGGGAAAAATAAAAATAAAAGAAGTGTTTGCACCGTGAACTCAGTTTGTGCGTTATTGTTGGAGCACTGCATCACCACTACACCTGCGCACTGCAAACCACTTTGCTACACCCATGTATTTTTATTTTAATTTTAAACATTTTAATAGATTACACTATGTAACACAATTTTTGTTCCTGGGTAGTAAGTGTTATTTCCTAATTGCTTATGCCTCAAAAGTATAGAAAATGGCTATTATTTCCCACAAACTTTGCTTTTGTGACCAGGACAGTGATATTTCAAAATATCACTATTTCCAATGGGAAAACGGGCAAATGTGTGTATTTTCGTTCACATAAAGTCAGAAAAAAACAACATATGAATCCAAATTAACATGCATTTATACTAAAGTAATACAAAAATGACTACAAAAGATTTAGAAGTGAGTAGTTTTTCGAGATTTACGATTATACTGTAAATCACTTTCACGAATCAGCCCCCAAATGTAGTCTCCCATCATGTTCTCATTATACTGTCCTTGGTAACGGCGTTCAAAGTCCAGTATATCCTGGTGGAAGTGCTCGCCTTGCTCCTCCGAGTATGCTCCCATGTTCTCCTTGAATTAATCAAGATGAGCATCAAGGATATGGACTTTGAGGGACATCCTACAGCCTATTGTGCCGTAGTTCTTCACCAGAGTCTCAACCAGCTCCACATAGTTTTCAGCCTTGTGATTGCCCAGGAAGCCCTGAACCACTGCGACAAAGCTGTTCCAAGCTGCTTTCTCCTTACTAGTGAGCTTCTTGGGGAATTCATTGCACTCCAGGATCTTCTTTATCTGTGGTCCGACGAAGACACCGGCTTTGACCTTTGCCTCAGACAGCTTAGGGAAGAAGTCTTGAAGGTACTTGAAGGCTGCCGACTCCTTATCTAGAGCTCTGACAAATTGATTCATAAGGCCCAATTGATGTGCAGTGGTGGCATCAGCACCTTCCGAGGTCAGCCATTCAGTTATTACTCAGTAATGGAATGGTAAATAAAGCACAGCTCAGAGATGACTAATTTTGAAAGACACCTGTTCTAAAACCTCTGCTTACTGATGAAACGCTTCGCACGGACACTCGAGCGCTGCTCTCAGAAAAGTTCAGTCAACTACAATGATTATTTCAGAGAAACAGTACTAAATAAACAAATAACTTGAACAACAGTTGTAATTTAATAGTTACAAGGTACTATTACTTAACAATGTCATTAGCCTGACATGACATGGCTGGTGTCATAGACCTCAATTATCACTAATCTTGAACTACATTAATTAAAGTTACATTAGGCCAGTTGTTAGTGATAATCGGCTACATTTCTTACTGCAACTAGGGTCAAGACTTGAGCACCAGCAGTACTATGTTGTGACAACATAATGCTATTCTATACCAAGCCATATCTAGCAGTGAGTCCGGCTGCTGTCTTGAACGGTTGCCAAGGTAGCAAGTAAGCAAACTCTGGGGCTCTGTGTCTCCATAGAGATTCTGATGACGTCAGCAAGTCTGTGCCAGGAAGCGGTAGTTACCTCAAGTTCAGTTTTTTGTTTGTTTGTTTTATCTTGCGGTGTCATGTTTACAGTAAAAGAAGAACTATGATGCTTCCACTTGGAAGGCAAACATGCACAGTCAACAATTTTTTTTCCTCTCATATGGTTTGAATCTGCTAGCATTCAGTACTGGACCACAATTTACTATATTAATGAGAAATTGCATACTATCCCACTTTGATATGTCCATATCATCCCAAAAATTGTTTGGAGATGAGCAGTAAACACCCTGCCTGTAAACACTCTATACAGTATTACAAATTCATGAGGCAGATCATTGCCCCAAAAAGCACTAGATATAGAAAGATGACAAAATATAAAAAAATGTCTCAAATTATTTGGCTGCAGCATTTCACTTATAGAGCTTGGTGAAACCTCAAAGATATGAAGATCATATGTACTTTATTCTGATTTATGTATACTTGTAAATGGTAGCAGCCTCAGTAGTGTGTTTGCAGGCCTTTTTATTTGTCCAAAATTAATTAATGATTTAAAAAGTAAAACATACAATAAGATGACCAGCATGAAAACTATCCAAACCACTATCCAAACCATTTTACTATTAATACTAAAATTAAAACTCTGACTTTGAAATTACTAAAACAAAAACAGCAGGAGGCTTAACTGATTGCTAACTACAGTGGATTACTGGGTGGAATCGTTTAAATTGGTCTCAAACTACATTTTTGCATTGCATTATATACTTTAAACTGCTTCTGTTGTACAGAGGTCAAGGTTGAAAGTGGCGCTGCGCTGTCACATTCATGCTTCAACGTAGCTGCAGTTTATTTCAGTATCCATTCATTTGTTATCACTGTTTAAAGAAAAAAAAAAACACCCGTATTAAAGTCAGTCTTCCTTGGATTTTTTTCTCCAAAAACAACTTCTTTTATAAGTGTTGTTGCCATACAGTAAATTTATAACTAATATAAGATATACAATCACTAAACATTCTTACCCAGAGTTGACTTCTTCTGAAAGAAATGCGTTATAGATTGGTTTCATCTTTAAGTATGTACAGTACCGAACTGCTTATTAAATAATATACCGGACTATCCGCTGCTCCAGGGGCCGGTTGTACAAACGAGAACAAAAAATGGGATCGGATCTTGGTTCACTGGTCAGAAAGGTGTTAGTCTGGCCCTAGAGATCTATTCCTGGTCTATTCCAGTAATTAATTGCCTCTTAGCAGCTTCAATAAAATACATTAGAACCTGCTTGGAGTAAAAAACTGAACTGGATTATATTTCAAGGGCCAGAGTTGAGTAACACTGTATTAAGCGCATCTGGATCAGGATCCACTGATCTGCAAAACTCCGCGAAACTGACCAATGAGAATGAGAAGCGGACATGTCTATGTGGTGGTAAAATGTATATACAGCCTTTACAAATATATAAATAGCAAATTAAATATTATAATATGAAAACATGTCGATTATATGCCACGCTTAAAAATGTAAGATGGCACATTTTAAAAATGTTCCTAGCTGATTTTTACAGAGGCTGCCTCAATTTACGTCTACGCCCCTGCTTTGCAGTGGTAGGAGTTGAGGAAAACAGTTTACATGTAATGTCTGTCTACTTGAAATACACATAAACACTAGGTGCCAGTGTTGCACTCACACAGGCTCCACTTTTTATTAAAGGGTCATTGAGCAGTAAGAATGTTAAGAGGGGTGAGGAGAGAATGCTCAGTTTGAGGTAAATTACAGGAGGAAACTACATTTGTTTGGGGAAAGGGAAATAAAACAATAAAAAGCAATGGACACCCCAACCTTTGTGTTACAAAGGATGGGCATATTATTATCTCGTGATTGTGTGGCTGTTTGGAAGAACAAAATAGCTATTGAGACATGTTAAGTAGAATTATTTCATAACTCCTTCTTAATGTCAAACTAAACAAAAATGTAAAAAATGTAAATGTAAAACCCATACACAGCAGGTATAATAACTTTCAATCAACCCTCCTCGCTGGTGATACAGTGAATGATGTAATGGATAGAACAAAGAAACATGTAATATTAGCTTTCCTAGAAAGGTACTTGGCTTAGGAAAGATTACAAAGTTTTAAATGACTTTTACAAGGGGTGGGTTTAAGTAGCGAACCTCCCCAGCATCTTGTCCCGTTATGGGACAGTACAACAAACCCAGCGTTGTTCAACATACAAACAGTGTACAGAATGTCTTTATCACAAGTAGTGTTTTTCAGAAACCAGTCCTTGGTGGTGACGTAAAAAGGTTGAGGGAAAATTTGAATAGACTGACCATATGTGGTATTGTGTGTGTGTGTGTGTGTGTGTGTGTGTGTGTGTGTGTGTGTGTGTGTGTGTGTGTGTGTGTGTGTGTGTGTGTGTGTGTGTGTGTGTGTGTGTGTGTGTGTGTGTGTGTGTGTGTGTGTGTGTGTGTGTGTGTGTGTGTGTGTGTGTGTGTGTGTGTGTGTGTGTGTGTGTGTGTGTGTGTGTTTATTTTTTAGTCAACTCTTGTAATTTCCACACATTACCAGATTGCTCGCTTGGCATCCAGCCACCATGAAGATACAGGCAGGGAGGCAGTTCGAACGCCAGCTCTCCCCCAGCGATGTCAAAAGTGAGAAGGTAAGACTTACAGCATGACACAGAGTCAGCAAGGGGAGGTAGGTTTAAAACTGCAAGGAACATGCAGATGGAATCTAGCCAAAAATGAAATAATTACCATGAAAGTTTTTTCACTTTCCTAAAATCTCTACACTGCATTCCACCATCTGCAACTTCCAGTGGGTTTCTGAAGCTGCACAGCAGGTGTGAGTCACTTTGCATTTTGATGCAGCTGGTACAAGTAAAACAGACGGGGGAAGCCAGCGACTAAGCTTGAGACCAGCTGTTGTAAATCACATGATCTCCAGTATGAGAAAGACACAGCTGCAGTTTTGTTGTAAAATCTTTATCACAGCTTCTGGTCGGCATTCCAGTAAAACCAGTATAAGAAAGCTTGCATCGTGATGAAAACTGAACCAATGTAATTCTGTAGATATGTATTTGGTTAAACAAACAAAAGGAGAACTCTGTTTATAGATTTGTTAACATTTTGATATATTTTAATGTTGACTATCAAGCGCTATTCTCAAAACATTAAGGACTGTATTAAGGCATGCTTTTTAAAAATGTTATACATGTTCTATTTGGTTCTTTGAGAAATGTGGATAAACCTCTCTCTCTCTCTCTCTCTCTCTCTCTCTCTCTCTCTCTCTATATATATATATATATATATATATATATGTGTGTGTGTGTGTTTGTGTGTATTTTTTAAGCTAGATTTAAGGAATCAAAAATGGATTTCATCAATAAACAGTCTTTCTGAAAATCTTTTTTAAGAAACAGTCCTTTCCAGTTGTGTGAAAAGAGCAAAGCAAATACATTAAAATATCTACAGTGACAGTCTGGAACTTGTACTTAATAACAAGAGATGGAAGATGGGGAGCATTAACAAAGGCATAGCAGTGTTCTTATGTTTGCACACACTAACAGTTAAAACACAGAGAGGCAAATACAGCATGCCATCACAATCAGCTCATACTCTGAGCAGGAGTGTATGCCTTTACTTCCAGTTTGGTACCTGACTGGCATTTTTGAAGATCACACCATCCCAATATCAGCTTCAACCGCTGTGGATAGCATAAGATACTAATGAGACATAACTGAGTAGACAAGAATGAGAGCATTTGGAGATGTGTGCAGAAAATACAGGAAACAAGTGTCATGCAATCCTTAAACAGCTCAACACAAAAAAAAAAAAAAAAAAAAAAAAAAACAGCTTTTACCTAAAGACATTTCATGGTTCTGTTTCATGAACCAAATGGATTGATTCTATTAAAGGTTTTACTGGTAAGACACTATATCAAGAAATACACTGCCTTTTAAGTCATACTACATCATTTTGTTAAAAAATGTTGCCCCAACAGAGGTGTGGTCAAGGATAAAAAAAGTGTGTGGTGGGGGGAGGAGGGCAAATAATCTGTATTCACTTCTCACAATGAGAGCTATTACATTAACTATAGAACAGTAATGGTCATAGAAAAAAAAAAAAAAAAATTACCTGATAAAATGCATGTTAATGGGTATAGTTCAGTTCGTGTCATGCAGATTGGTCAATTAAATCCAACCTTTGTTTAAAATCCCACTTAGACAACATTACGTTCAAACTTCCCATTTCCCATTCCCATAACGGTTATATTGAGACTTGTTTGTGTCTGACCACTGGAAAATATTTGCTACTTTAAATTAATCACAGTTTATGAAAACAGTGCGTCAATACAAAACAGCACCACACAGAGGACATTTAGAAAAAAAATGTGTTGTTTTTAGATTAAACTGGAGGGGGGCTGGGGCCAATCATATACACATATGTGTGTGTGTGTATATATATACACACACACACACACACACACACACACACACACACACACACACACACAGTGAGCATCAAAAGAATCTTATCTTATATTTGTATAAAATTCACTAGATGTGATTGTGATTGAAAAATGACAAATTCTGTTTTAGAGGCCTGCTCTGTATATATAAAAAGATAAGGAGCACTGCTGAAACATATTCACTTAAATTTTATTTTGCTCAATTATTTCACACCTTAAATTTTTTTGTTATTTTTATTTTATTTTTACAACAGCTACAGAACAGTAAACCAACCGTAAAAGCAACTGTGCTGCAGAGGAAAACAATGGCAGCAATTATTATTTATTTATATATATTTTTTTTCAATTTGATTTTGTTTTATACGCTACTCCACCGTCATGCAGCTCAAGTCTTGATGCAGAGAAAACCTGGCACTCTAACCAAATTAAGACTTAACCAATTAAATAAAACAAACAAACAAACAAAAAAATAGTTATGTGTGCTTATGGTGTGTGGAGAGGGGATTGCGTAATCTACCTAGCAACAAGACATGACATTTAACAAACAGGAGATGAAACTCCTTTTGGAAATAATTTCCTATACATCAATATTTGCACACTGCTTCTGTTAATGTTGCACAGTTTAAACAGAAACAATATTTTATAAAAACAGAAACCTGCACACGCTAGAGGTTTGGCAATTATAGGGTTAAGAGTTACACTTAACTTAATCCCCAGCATGTCACCACCTCATAAAACAGATCTCTACGTGCAAATAGCATACAACTACCAGAGGGTAGCGTACTGCCTGATGTGTGTACATTTCTTTACAGTTCATACAGTAAATACCGCTAAAAAAAAATAGGATGTGGTAGTTTCAGTTCTCTACTTTTCAGAGATAATGTAGCACTGAAAACCATGCTAAAATAATTAAATTAAAATGAAATATTATCTGTACATCGCTGGCTCAAATGGAAAAAGGTTTGAAATGTTTATTTATTTATTTACTTATTAATTTTTAGTAGCATTTTATAAAATCCTGACAAAATGGGACAGTTGATACTTGCCTACGTTGCTACCAGGTTTCAGTTTGCTTTATGCTTACCTGAAATATTTATATATAGATACACTTTTTCCATTCTTAAAAAACAAAACAAAACAAAAAAAACACATGGTACTTTAGCATGCAAAAAAAAAAAGCTCTGCAAAAAAACCAAAAAAACCAAAACAGCAGTGCACTTTAAAAATGGATCTGAATTATTTTTTTTTTTTTTTTTAAAGTGAATGTATGTATACAACTGAAAACATTACCAATAATAATAATAATAATAATAATAATAATAATAATAATAATAATAATAATAAAAGCAACAGCACAACAACAATAATATAAAACAACAATTAAAAATGCAAACAACAAAAGCAAAGTTGGTCTTTGTGAAATTATACAAAAACACCCTTTTTTAGGCTCATTTTAAGAGACCTTTTATTCATTTTTAATGGGTTTTTAATTTTTTTTATTTCTGAAGTCTGGCACAGGGATAACAAACAAAAAACAATTATAAAACAACCAACCAACCAAACAAAAGGCAAAATAATAATAACTATATATATATATATATATATATATATATATATATATATATATATATATATATATATATATATATGTGTGTGTGTGTGTGTGTGTGTGTGTGTGTGTGTGTGTGTAGCAGTTGCTGTGGGCATACGTTTCAATAGAGTAAACAAATTAGTTAGGATACCTGCAAGCTAGTTTTTACAGTACTATATAGCCAACAAACAAACACAAACGGAATTAAAAGAATTAAACCATTTATAAATAAAATTCAGGTCCCAGACCTGATCATTGTGAATAATTCTCTCAAATATGTGTTATGTACAAAAAACAAACAAAGCAAACAAAAAACGGAGGCTAGCATTCGGGTTATTGGATGGTCTTTTTCTTTCCAATGGCATTCTCTACAGATTTGTCTTTGTTTCAAGAAAGCAAAAAAAAAGAAAGCAGAGTCATCTGAAGAAAAAATAATAGTCTGTTTCAAATCGGCAAAAAATTCATACATACAGCATCATTAAAACACAAAGGCAATTAAAATCCACAGTTCCGTTGTTTTTATCTTTTTCGTCACATGGTCCGCCAACCGCTAATAAGTCTTTCACTGTTTCAAATCGCAAAGCCTATTTGTGCCGATCTAGGACGGCAGTCACAACATGGGTCATGGAATGAAGGGGACGCTGGGCAGAGGGCGCTTCTTTCACAGTACCCAAAAAGATGAGCTGAACAGATCTCACTAAAAAGAGGTTTTGTTTTCGAGATTTATTTTTCTTTCATCATCTCAACAGAAAGTTCACCAGGCTTCAGTATAACGAACATCCACTTCCTTGAGGTTAGGCAACTTGGCCTGCGAGAAAAGAAAGCACAATTTATATACACCTACCCCTATCGATATTAAAAAGACAGCATGCTGCATGTGTGTAATACAGCACTGTGGTTCTAGAACAGGGGTGGCCCTCTAGGACCAGAATTGAACATCCCTATTCTAGAAAATATAATAGAGAGATGTTGTTTTTTTTTTTTAAGATTTCTTACCTTGAGATCTTCGTATGTGTCAGCAGACAGTTTAGTACTGTTCATGTTGAGGCTACACAAGCTTTTCATAGCTGGAAAATCAAGAAATCAATTAGCATACAACTAAACTGAAAAGAAAAGTAATGAAGTAACTACTGATGCATCATAATGTTAATAAGAACCTCTTGATAAGATAAATATGCCTGGTTTAGGTGTTGGACAGCAACAGTGGCTTGAATACTTCTACTGTGGGCAAATTACCCATGTAATACATTTACTATAAATGGTGTATTTACTTGAGATACGCCACAGGCTACTGTTTTCGCTCTTTGAAGTGATATTAAAAAGGGGAACTGCCTCTTGAAATACATTTTAAACAAATCATTTTTTTACAAAAAGATTTTCTTACAGCTTAGCGCAAGAAGTCCAGCGTCAGTGACTGGGGTCTCACACAGGTTGAGAACTTGCAGAGAAGTAAGGTGCTCGGAGAGGAGCCGCAATCCACCATCTCCAAACTAAACAACAAAGAGAGAAGTAATCAGAGATGGTGTTAAAACAGAGGGCGCCTTTATGGGACAGAAATGGACAGCAGAGCCGAATGGGAGCAATCACAGGGCTCAGACAGAATGCACTGCAACTCACAGATGAGGTCACTGAAAGTTTGAATTGTAGCAGGGGATGAATCCATTTGAAACAGACAGGGTTAGAGACAGAGACAGAGTTGTATTGCTCTCCCTGCAGGTAAGACTTATCTGACAGGGAGAGCAATACAACTGGAAGGGTGATGTGTTACAAAAGACTGGGTTTGAGAGCTGTGGTACACAGAAGTGTATATGGTACACAGAGGCCGACGAAACAGCAGTAGAGTAAGCCTGAAGATACCGAGAAGATAATACAGGGCGGCATAATAGATGATCTTTAAAAGAGGAAGAGATTTAAAATGCAAAATTTCATTTTCTTATTATTGTACCTTTTTATGACAATTGCAGCTGGTCCGAGTTGTTCTTATTGTACTGAAACACTGTTTATTTTTTTAATGTTCTGGTAAGTCTGTGTGCAGATGCTTTTAGCAAAGTTCAGGAGCAGCTCTTCAGTTCTAGATGCCTGCCATAGATGTATGTCGGCAAGATCAGCCAAAGCATCTTCATAGAAGTAAAAA
This sequence comes from Polyodon spathula, assembly GCF_017654505.1. NCBI lineage: Eukaryota > Metazoa > Chordata > Actinopteri > Acipenseriformes > Polyodontidae > Polyodon > Polyodon spathula. The sequence goes on from NC_054546.1 coordinate 29,673,241, forward strand.
CCAGTCCCATCTGACACTTTGGTTTAAGTTGTGCCGTAGTGGGCTCTTACTAATATAAGAACACTTTGGCTGATCTAGCTTATGCTACATATGTTTATGGCAGGCAACTCGAACGGAAGGGCACACCTTAACAATGACTTTCTAAGCAGTAAAAACACAGTGTTTGAGTCGTTGCAATAAGAAGCACACAGCTTGAAAACGTCACTTGAAGCTGCCTACTCTTTAAGGAAAGTGTTGGGATCAGAGGCTATTTAAGGCATTGGTTTCTTAAATCTTAGATAGTGTGCACACTTTGCTTCCTACTCTAATACTGTAAGTAGTTTAAAATGACATTTTCTTAGTTCATTCTGTACCTTTAGCTTTTTCTGATTTGCAATAATTCTAGTCATTGAGGAGCTATCTATATGTAAAGGCTAGATCAGCCAGTCTGTATATTGCTTGCCAGTGCCCAGCAGTGTATTTATTGCCTGCAAAACAATAGAAAATGTGATCTAGTGACTGAGCACTTGATGATGCTGGCTCTTGCTTCTGCAAAGACACTACAGCAGACAATTCGAACTAAAGAGTGGTCCTTAACTTGAGTGGAATTTCAAAAATGTAAATGCAATAAGAACCACTCAGAACAATTGCAAACAAGGTGACAGTAATAATAAAAAAAAAAATTAAAAAATAAACTACATTTAAAGCTACTTAAATCATTAGTGACAATACTAAAAGAAGCACACAATTCTCCTACAAAGTTTCGACCAGAACTCTTAATCAGTGTCTTTGAGTCACAATGTTCATGAAAGAATTTAAAAAGTTTATTTTGGTATTACTACATATTGTTCCATTGAGTGCTTTTAAAGTTATGGATAGCTGAAGTTTAAGGCTACAACTGATTATTCATTCTGATAATGGGCGAGTCAACACAATGTAGGAGAAACAAGATGCAGTCGGCTTGGAAGAGGACAGCAGGGTAGCGGAATCAGGAGAGCAGAGGGGGTAGAGGGGGGTCCTGACCTGGGTTGACCACAGGTTGAGCTGTTTGAGTGAGGGCAGCTTGATAAGCTGCTCCGCACAGGCACTGGTGACATTGGTGAAGGCCAGGCTGAGGTTCTCCAGGTTACCAAAGGATCCGGAGCTCAGCAGGCGAGCCAGGTCCGCGTCCTGGAGACACAGGCAAAAATACATAGCATTACTTACCCCTCATTTAAGGTCCTCTGTCTTATGCACATCCAATGCAATTGCCTTGTCACTAAGTGAAAGGGTCACTTATTGATCTAAACAAACCCAAACATTTATTGGAATCCAACTAGTGTTTATCCCCTCCTTATTGATGATTCATTGTCCCTCTTATTAACATCACTAAATACAATACAAATACATTGTAAAAAAAATATTTCCCAAGCCACAGATATGGTACTCTTAGTGTCTGACAGTGTATTCAAAACACAACATAGATGACAACCAGCACTGTGGGAGAATGGTTGAGCAAACCTCATCTACAGATACATAGAGAGAAAAATATCTCCCAGCTATTGTTAGCTACCCTAAATTGTTACCTGAAGTTAAAAGGGTGAATGACTTACTGTTGACTTGGATGGCAGAGTAAGCCTTGTGGGACCACCCTTTCTTTGCTGTTGGGAAACAAAAAGGAAACAGTTTACAATACAAACTCTCCTCATGCTTTTTTTTTTTTTTATTTTATCTTAACATTAGTCTTAAAGCAGATACAGAGTAGAGGCTGAGTGTTTCCTTACCAGCTCCTTGAGCTCTCTCTGGCGGTCGCACAGCTGCTCGTACATCCTCTTCCCCACCTCTGTGCTCTCCAGTGTTGAGATGATCTGCAGCTGCGTGTCATTGTTCTCAATGATGTTGTATTCCAGCATCAAGCACAGGATCTGGAACACACACAAAGAGGAAAGCGTCATTGTGGGGCTGCATGGAGAGGCTGATGGACCACAGGTGTGGAGATAAGACTCATATTGCAGAGCAATTTCACATATTCCAGGTTTTAATATGAGCTTGATTATCCAGTGTATAGATAACAAGCTCAGGTGTGTTTCAATACAGTCACATCCATAACTTCAAAAACATGAACATACAGTATAGCCAGCTGGAACAGATCCTAATGTATTAGTGGAATCTGGAAGATCATGACTGGGGATAAACTTATAAGTCAACTACCAAGGTATTGCCCAATAACATGGCTTCTTATGATTGGAAAGTGCCCATTCTATAACATAGTATGGGGGTTTCCAAGCTGCACTGCTCGCTCTAATAGACATACCTCCACCATGGTCTGGCTGCCCCTCAATGCCAGGAGCATGCAGGGTCCCAGCTTGTTCTCAGCCAACGAAAGCAGGAACTTCTTTGTCTTGTAGCAGGAACCCATCAAAATGTGAACCTGGAATCGAGTGGGAAGGAATTATTTGCGACACGGCCTGCTATCTACATCTTTTTAAGCATGTTTCAATTCAGATTCGCTGCAAATTTCTTCAAAAGAAAAAGTTATGAGCAGTTATTTTGCTTTGAATCCTGACAAGTTTTGAATTCATCGATGCATGAAGCGGCCTGTGAATGCACAGCACTCCTTGAAGCTTGATAACATCAGTGTGATTAAGGACAGAGCATGTGAGGCTGTGGTTTCTGAAAGCTCTCTGATGGAGGAGCTGCAGCAGGGCTGCTCAGGGTCAGCACTGTGGTTTATTCTGTTTCAGTCATCAAGTTGTCTTCCAACACAGAACTGAGGGGATTATTACCATGCATATGAAATCATGGTAAAATTAGGTCAATTAAATCTCCGCTCAACAAGACTCTACTCTGGGGTTTTACTCACAAGGCATTTTTATAGGATTCATATGCAATTTCTGAGCAATTTTTGAAGGCATACTGAAACTTGAAAAAAAAAGACACATTGGTCCCAGCACTATTTCAAACACATTCCACATAACTGAAAATAGAATACAAGACCTACTTAGTATAAATAAGTCAAGAACTCAAATCCTGACCCCTTAACTAGTTCTTCCTAAAACTACAGAAAAAAAAATCTTGAACATTACTATTTACCCCAAAATGTAATACAAATTCAGATCAAAATATGACACATGAGGTGGTTTTCCTATTAAGATGGATCATCCTAATTATCACGGTAACTGAATAGTGCACACACAGAAAACGGATACACATGCAACTCACAAATAGACCATGCTATCTATATACCACTGGCTAGGTAGTAATCAAATGTGGTGAATGACTGGTGTCCGTTGATGATGGGATGTTAATGGAGGAGGTGATGCTAGGCAGAAGACTAGAGACTCACATTATTGCAGACACGTACCATACTGGCAAAGAGCTCCCCATCATCATCACACGCCACTCCCCCGGGGCTGTAGAGCTGGAACCAGCCGTCTTTGCCAGCACGGACACTCAGCAAGCACGAGTGGACCTGAGCGGGAACACGAACAAGCTCTGGGTCAGCCAAGATACAAACAAACTCAAAACAGCTTCAAACTCAGGACTCAGGGATTCATTCTGGGTAGCAGACAGCAAACACTAAGGCTGGGATTTTCTCTAACAAGAAGTGTCTGATGGATTCCTTGGTGCTGTAAAATAACAATTTATCCGTGTCTTATCCCAGCAGGTATTGGCTGATTATTTATATATATATATATATATATATATATATATATATATATATATATATATAATCACACACACGATAATACTCAATGCGTTGTTTGTGAGCAGCTCATACAACTCCTAAACGGATTGGACTTACAGCTGATCAAAAGTCACGTCGTTTCTTAACAACAGTTTCCGGAGCGTTTCAACCCACATCGGCTCAACAAATTACTCCCAAAAGGTGAGTGATTTATACTGTGCTTAACAATTTAAAAAAAGAACCTTAGATCTTCAGATTAGTGTTTTTATTTATCTTGACCAGTAAGCAGGTGAATTTAATAATTAATAGCTGGAAACACCTACCGTGAATGCTTGTTAAAGCCTCATGCCCTGCTAATGCAAGCACTGCCACTGCTGATGAAACACATAGCTTTCACCATCCCGGACACATACATCTTGAGCGTTGTTAAGCCCTGGTGTGCTAGTAGACCATACAGTACAACATATGGCACTGCAACCTCATTATAAATTAGACTAATGGGTTACCGACACATTTTTAGTGTCCTATCAATTAGTGTTTGCTGGTCTGCTCTAAATATTTAAGAAGGGTGAAGACAACTGAGGGTGTATGCACAAGTACTGGTGCTGACAGCACCCACCACCTTTCTGTTAGAATGAGGATATGCTGAACAAGTTGGATGCAGAATGCATTTTAGCCGTGTAGTAGCTTCAAATGACATTTTCTTTTTTCTTTGTTTCCTGAATGTTTTTCTTTAACAAGTACTTACTGAAATATTGTTTTATGTTATTATTGTTATTGTGTCAGTCTGTGTTAACGTGCTTTCACCAGAGCACAGCTGTTCTTCAGTTTTTGTAACCTATTTAGGGCACGGGACCACATTCAAGAAATAAAATACTCAGATCAGTGCGTGAATGTATTTAGATAGTTTATGAGAAAGGGGATGCATAATGTGCGCCACACGTGGGAAGTCATCGCTGTATCTCTACCATAAACCTCTGAGGAAATGCTTATCGCTTTAACCTCTAAACCACTTCTAGCTAACACCTTGATTGGTGATGTCGTTCTATTTAATAGGTCACTGCTCACCTCCTGTCTGGGATCCTCGGCAAAACTCTGAATAACATACTTCAATTCTCTGGAATTAAAAAAAAAAAATCAGCTTATGTTTACACAAATATTGCAAGCTACTTTCATAATTTATAAAACATGGTAAATCCCCTCAGTTATTTTTAAAAACATTACTTGGTCTTAATTTTATTTTTTTTAAATCCACTTTGTTTTAATAATTTATGAAGGATAATTAGGGTCAAGAGATGAAGGAAGACAGAGGGAGAGAGGGGTGAAGGAGGGGATAAAAAGGATAGTCATTCCATGATTGTAAAAAAAAAAAAAAAAAAAAAACTTTTTATAAGTACTTACTTTGTGAATTTTTCATGTGCGAGAGCCCTTTAAATAAAATAAAGATAGATTTTTTTAAATAAAAGAATCACACAAAGTTCATATTAAAAACGGTAAAGATAGATGAAGCGTTAGCTATTACAATTCAATTAAAACACATTATAATTGCTGCCACATTACACAAACATGTCCTAATGTTTAACAGTCAGCTGGTTCAAAAAGATTTAAAAGTGATGCTAACAAGCGATTTTCATCACACAAGTTAGCCTTTAGGAGTTTTTAACATGACAAAAAGGCTATTTCATTTATAAATCAACAAAGTTCAACAGCAGCGGCAGCACACAAATGACTTAAGGGTATATAAGGACCTTTTTATTTTACTGTGTTACATGTTCACATGTGTTGCTACAACTGTTTACGTAAGATGTGTGTATTTTTTTTTTTTTTTAACATTGACCATTTTTTTTTTTTTACTTTTATATTGCATTCCCTGCCTCAAAATGGCTTCCCATGTATCCACATGGACCTCTCAGAACTACCTTTCCCATCATCCTCCTGCTCACATATGTAACTGAGATTGATCTACAAGTGAGCAGGAGGATGATGGGAAATGTATGGGAAGCCATCTTGAGGCAGGGAATGCATTGTAAAAGTTTTAAAAAAGTGGTCAAAATGTAAAAAAAAAAAAAAAAACAAAACAAAAACACATGGGAACATGTAACACAGTAAAATACAAAGGCCCTTATGTACACTTTAAAAGCTACAAATAACTTATTAATAACGGCTGAATTTCTTTCCTGGTTGAGAATTAAAGTAAGCCCCATTTCCATGTTTTAAAACCAGAAAATGTTTTAGCTAAATGTGCCTAGCATAAGAAAGCATTTATTACCAGTAAATAATGTAACAAATTAACAATTATGCTGTAATTACAAAGCACTACTTTGCAAAAAGGTACCTAGGCTCAGGTGTTTTCAAGGAGCCTCAGTAATTAAGAGTAAGGTCATGAATAATTAGTGTAATGCTTAGAAGAAGCAATTAAGGGACTTTGTTTTGTTAAAACATTTCTGCAAGTGTCACTGTAGCACAGCCCTCTGGAGTCCTATTTGTCAAACAGGACGTCACTCTGAATCTCTCTGGTTCTCCTGGCCTGCCCTGCTTAACAGAGGCCTTGCAACGGGAGGTTACAATTATACACAAAGCTTGTTTAAGAACAAAACAATATACAACAAATGACAGGAAGTGACAGGTCGTAAACAGTGTAATTACAGGTGGTAATGTCACCCCGGGAGTTAAATTTTCCAGGCTCTGAAAGTTATCACCTGTGAGGTGTCGGGCTGGGCCATAAACAAACATCCAGTTTGTGTTCTCTTTCCGCACGATATTAGTTTGTTAAATATTACTCCTCAGTACCACAAGGAATAGCCACGAGCAGGTGACCCCCACTGCCTCTGCATTCAAGCATTTGGAAAATAAAGAGAACGAAGAGTAATTTCAGCAAAGTACTCCCCCATGGTTGCAATTATTGCATAACGACACTTGTGCTTCATATTGCCACTGGTCTAGTTTCCATGGTTACCCTGCGTCTGTTTCACCTTTCATAGAAGTCCATAATTTACACAGAAATGAACTTGTCTACTGCCACATTCTCATGTGTATCAAATGTTTTTAGGCCCACCTGTGCAAACTTTTCACATTTCAGGGTCAATTTTTCTACTTTGCATCCAACATGAGCGTAATTTTTAAACAACTTCCGTCTGCAGTATGTTGTTTAGCATTTTGAGATTAATATTAAAATATGATATTTAAAGATGGAGCTTACATAAAAAATGGATGCAAAAGAAGGAAAAATTACGTTAAAATGACTTGCATAAGTGGGCTTACAAACTGTAAATAGCGATAAACGTGTGGCAATACACAAGTTAATTTCTGCTTGTATAGTATAGGCCTACCCATTAAAAGGTGGTAAAGGTTTCATTTTAGACCATCACTTTCCATCATATAAACCCTTGTCCTTTCCTATTTGGTATTTACAATAAAATAAACCTCTTTGTCGCAAGACTAGATTCACAGCCTGTCCTTTTTTTTTTGTTAATATATATTTTTTCAATCTATGAATTCTGTTTGAATGGCATGCAGCTGATAAGAACCGCTGCTCTCTGGACAACTTTTAAGTGTTAACATGAAATCAAACACACCTGGGCTTCTAAGATCATTGGATGACCATATATCACATCAAACAAGGTACACGACTCAGAGAAACATACAAATCCACATACAGTTTAGAATGCACTACAAGTTGTGACTACTATAGGTGGCAGGGCTCTGACCACCATTTACCAGTGAAGTTCAATATCATTACCAATGTCTTCCCAGGAAATATTCATTTATAAGCAACAGGGTTCCAAGCTAATACCACAATTACTTGTAAAAGTTAAACTGCAGCCAATTCTGCCTTTTATCACATAGAACACTGTATAAACACCTGACTTACTCTTTAGGAAAGGGAATAGGCTGCAGCAGGCTGGCCAAGGCTGGTCTCCAGTCATCATAGTCTGACCTGTAGAGAGAGGCAAGGTCAGCAATAGGAACACACACCAAGATTATATATACAGCTCTGTACAAAAGTTTTGCATCACCTATAATCTTAGGACTGAGACTATTTAACATCATGTTAAAAAAACCAAAACAAACATCCCCCCATCAAAATGATATCACAAAAGTCTATCAGAAGTCATAATAGTAGTACAGTATTTCATGTTAGGGATTTCCAAATGTCACATTTTTCTATTTTTGGTATATGGAAAACTACAAAGCGGTATGTAATTCAATATGTTAACATAACATTATTCAGCAGGTTTCATTCAACTTTATGAAGCAAAATTAGTTTATTCAATAGGGTGCTGCAAAACTTTTGGACTTAGTTGAAGAATATTGCACAGCATGTTGTACAGTACACCTGCTGAACTGTCCTGGGGTTACCTTGTATAGTACTGAAGCCAAAGATCATTTGTAATCAAATTTCGTTAAGTAAGAAACATTTTAACAGTATAGCTAATCTTACTGTGATGTCATTTCCATCTGAACAAAGACATAAATCTCTTGGTCTACTACAATGTTTTTAGAATAAAATTAAGCACTCCAATTATGAGTGTGCAGTAAACTACATATAAGCATTTCTAAGTTCAAAAGGAAAACCAGAAACCTTAATTATGTATCATGAACCTCCAGATAAGTTGTTTCACCTTTAATAGAACTGCCCTAGATTATAACACCGCCTTTAAACAACTTTAGTATTTATTTTAGCATTATGAGATGTGATCATTGTTTAAAAAGATGATATTGTTTAAAATTGCATTCACATAAAAATAAATGCATCAGGGATGGAAATAAGACTCCTATTGCATAGTAGTTTCATCCATTCTAGGTTTTAATACGAGCTTCATTAGCCACAGTATAGGTAACACGCTCAGGTGTGTCGTTGTAAACTCACTGTGAAACCAGGTGTGTATCAAACTGCTATGCAGTGGGAGATTTCCGTCCCTGTGCATGTAGAAAAAATCACCTTAAAAATGAGCAAAATTACCTACACAGGATTCAATACAAATGGAAAAAAAAAACAATTTTTGCAAATACACCCTATGGTAGTTCTACTAAAGGTTAAACATTTCATTTTAGATGATAATTTGAAGGTCAGATTCCAATCTTACAGATGCTTGTCCTTGGGTCCACTTGAGGTAGAATGACCCCAGAAACAGAAGTAGCCAAGTACTCCTGACCAATGGAAAAGCTGGCTGGGTACTCACAGCATCTTGAGGATCTCGACGTAGCAGACAAGCACGCGGTCGGCCTGGGGGCTCAGCTCGATGCTCATGGTGCTGCAGGCCGGGCTCACCAGCAGGCAGTCAATCAGGCTGGGCACGCTCTCGCTGCTCCCCGTCGGCCCCTTCAGCTTCTGATTGGCCATGTTGTTGCGCTCCAGGTCGACGTGGATCTCGCTTGAGTTGACAATCTTGATGCGGGTCTCCACAGGCGAGGTGACCTCCTGGGACACCAGGTCAGGGCTGGTCCTCATAAGGCGCAGTGGCAGGTTGGGTTTGCGCTCGCACTGCTGTTGGCACCCGTTCCGAATCTCTTTGAGACTGGGAGAGTTGTCTCGGCTGGGAGAGGAGAACAGGTATGAAGGTACTACAAAAATACTGACTGGAGCTTGAGGCTTGAAAAACTGCTGACTCTAGGGTGGAAAAAGTCTCAGGTGCAGGGGAATAAAGGGTTCATTGCTAGAGGTTACTTTTTCTACGCAAGAGGAACAGTTTTTTGCCATGAAGTCAATACAGTGCTCCATTAATACTACATTGTTTTATAAACTTGCTAATTTGATTAATTTACTGTTAGGCCATGCTGACAGTAAATTATCCTAGATCTTTCTTTATAGGGCCCTTTCAGTAATTCACTGTTTTCAACATTTCATGTTTTTGTTATGCCTAAATCAGACTGAGGAACAAAGAGGCAGCACTACATCTGTTTTAATAAACTCACATTTCTTAAACTCGTGTTCAAAATTATTCATCCAAACAAATATGCAACACTGTGGCTGGTTGACCATTTTGTTAATTGTGGGCAGAGCCAATATGTTGACTTCAACTATAAATCTACAGTTTAGCTGGTCAACAGCACCAGCTATTTTTGGTCATGTGACCCTGCATTACCCAATTGGAATGTACATTGTATCTAAGATTTTAATAATACAGAATAGAATGTAAAACATGACAGATTCTATTAACAACTGGATGAAAAAAACAAGATTAAGAAAATTGTACTGTATTTTCCAGTATAAATAATGGGAGCTCAGAGTTGCAAAATGATATTTTATTGTGGCTTGTTACAGTGCAGTGATTAAGATATTATGACATAAGGGAAACTACTCCTTCAGGGTAAACAGTGGAAATAAAGACTAAGTGGGAATAATGCCATACTTCTAATTGGACTTCATGTTAAAGAACTCCCTTAGGGGAACAATGAGGTAAAGCTTTAGGTGTATAAATATATGTGATATGCTTACACAAGAAGGGATGGCACTCAAGACCACGCTATATTTCCAGGCAATGTACAGCTACACAAACTAAAAATACTGTAACCCATAGTGAATCAATAGCACAGTGAAGACTCTTACATAGGCTTGTAGCAATCAATGCACAGGTACTCCCTAACCCAAGTTCAAAGACCACAATCTCTAAACTTATATGTAGTTTCTCCCACCAAATCTGCAATGCTTTCTAAAACTGTTCTGGTAAATCTAGGATATGCTATACTGTTCCCTGCTCAGGAAGTCCAGAACAGGGCTTGAAACTCACACAAGCCCTGCACCCATTCCTGGGTTTCAGAACTAACAACCATCCGGACAAAAAAAGGAAGGAAGGAGCATGACACACAAAAACATGGTTGTTTTTAGAGATCTGAAACTAAATATAAATGTTTCTCAGTTATTTCAACAATTCTAGTGATGCTCACCCCTTTCCCCCTGCCCTTCTGTGGAGTCTAAAGCAGGTTCTCCCCCCACATAATCCTTAAAAAACACATACAATCACTTGGCGTGCATATTCAACATCTAAAGATTGCACAGACATAACTGAAGGAAGGAACAACCAACTGCTTCCTGGAAATGTTCTTTACCACAGTATGGTATTTACAATTTGCACTGTAGTTTTAAAGAACCTCAAGGTGACATCACACTGACCTGTTGATAAATTCTTCGTAGCAGGAATAAATGGCAGCTAAGCAGACGGCCACAAGGTTTGGCAGGACCCTGGGATGAGGACATTGTCCAGTTGGCCCGTGCATGCTGGAAAACAACAGCCAATAATATGAATGGAGGTAACACACGTCTGTTGTTTAGAGGTTACTGGTGGAGGTTTAAAGAATGTTCACCAAATTAAAATGGCATCAGTATAAAACAACCATTAGGGGTGTGCACTGGTAATTTCTTCCCCCGAAAGAGATTTTTTTTGCAATGGAAAACCTTCAGTGGGGAAAAATGACAGTGCACAGGTGTCAGTGCACAATCCTTCCCTTATAGGCTTTGGTGCAGTGTAACACAAATATGCTTCCCTGCCTTGCTTCCCAAAAATTTGCGAATCTACAGAAGAGCTGTGAAGGTTAGTTAGTCTGTTAAATGGTGATGTGAGCGGAAACAAACATAGAAATCATACACATCATAGCACACTAAAAATAACTAACGATTCCAAAAAAAAAATAAAAAATGTAGATTTAGTCTGTATTCCCATGTAGAAGTTGGAGAAATGATGTTGATGGCAATGATGGACAGAGAATATATCCGGCCAACTGCTTAATTCTGACATGAACTACAGGAGCTCACCTCTGAATAAACTTTTTCACCACCTCCATTCCACCATTTAACTCGTTCAGTGCCAGTATGTATTCCTGAGTAAAGAGCCGCAACCGAGGGCATTTTCCAAAATCCTGAGGGCAAAACAGAAAAGATGTCCTTTTTCATCCAAACCTCTCCCCCCATTGTCTTAATTCTATAAAACACTTCAGCTGACCTTGCCTAGGTTAGATCCATCTCTGGAAGTCAACTAGAGCTGAAGAACCGCTCTTGAACTCAGGTGAAAGCACATTAAACAGTATTTGAGTCATTGAATAATTTGAAATGCCATAAAAAGGTAAGGGGTACTCTTTAGTATTATTCATAAAGAACATAACTGAAATGTAATCTGCTTTAGTGGTAGAACTCCACTATGGAGGAAAGGCACATCATTATACTTAAAAAGCTGAAGGAACTACTCACCATATTGTGTTTGAGGATTCTTTGCACCACAGGTGTGAACACTTCTATCACCACCATAGACCTGGGGCGTTCCCTGCAATGCTAGAACAAAGAGCAGAGACACCAGCAATGAACAAGCCTTCTCATACCTGGGGTTAAGATCCAAGGGGAGGAAGCCATCTCATTGGAAAAATAAAAAAAAATATGACAAGTGATTTACATGGAAACACACACACACACACACACACACACAGAAAAAGTTTCATTGGACAGGCACACTAATTGATAAGGTGCCAGATTTAAATCCTTTTTGACTATCATATACATTTATTGAGAGACTGACAATGCACATGATAAAGGCATCTGTGCTCAATGCAAACTAAGCTGCAGTTAATGCATCTTAAATCCATTCTGGTTATAAAATCAGGCTCAACATCATCACCTGTGCTACCTCAGCAAAGAGAAATATCACGAATATATCAAACAATTATCAAGCACAACGGCCAGAAAGTTAGAGGGTGTCCTCCAATCCCACAACCAAGCCAGCTTCCTTTTTCATCTAGACATAGCACTTGACAGTTTTGCCTCCCTAACCCACGGGAGTGCCAATGTGACACCTCTTTGGAGTCCCCAGCAAAGACCGGTCTACTTCTGACAGCCAGAATACAAACCTGAGCTGTAAGACTGCACCACATGGCTAAGTATCTACCCAAAGGAATATTGTAAAATTAAAAAGTGTATGAATAACATTATTTTATGCATCATAATCAATGACTATTGCACAATATCAAAACATATAATAAAACACAAAAAATGTGTTTATTAATTAAACATGCCAATCCTAAAATTGTGCATTAACCACCACTTGTGTCATTGTCTAAAGACAGACAAACTAAATTTTGCAGCCACCTCAGAGATTCAACATCGGAGGACAACACAGCTCTGGGAAGCTTACAGGCATGCCCGCAGGCACCTGGCCAGACTACAGGGGTCGCTGGTGCGAGGTGAGCCAAGGACATGGTCGGCAATAGAATAGCCTGAACTCGAACTGGTGACCTCCAGGCTATAGGGCGCATCCTGCCTTTACCAGATCCGCCACTTGAAAGCCCTGAATGTAACATTATTGTTTTGTTTTTTTTACTCAGTTGCAAAATAAAAAAACTAAATCATACAACTAGAAATAAGCAATGTAGAATGCAGAATAGAAAAAACTAAATGGCAATTGAATGTTTACTAATGTAATAAGCAGTTTCGAAACAATGTAATTGTGACATACAAACAGACAGGCAGAGCCTGATATGTAATTTAATATCTGTCTCTAAGCCATTCTCTAGAGGACACTGAAAAATGCAAAGTGTGCCATACATACGTACAACCAACTCCACTATATCCCTGTTCCTTGTGATTTATTTTATAGCCTTGTTTACCAAAGGGTCATTAATAATATCGATAACAAGAAGCCAAAAAGCTTGATAAATTAAGTTACTTGTTGAGTGGGTTCTCGGTTTTACTGGAGCAGAAACTATGTTATTCACAGCAGCTGTTTCAGTGTTCTCAAGTTACCTTGCAGAAGAATTCACAGAGGTCTGGAGGTGGGTGGTTGTTTTCCAGCAAGGGTGCAATTGCCTACAAGAGACCACAATGAAACTTACAATGGAGTGGTTATGTTCTCTTGTATTTGCATTATTCACTGATATTGTGAGAAAAACAATTTTTACTGGCTTTTGATCCACCCTTCCCATTACAAACCGAAGACACCAACATTCCCCCAAATTAACCAAAGGCACAAACTTACCTCTATAATGTTTTCATGTTCCAGTGTACTTAGATTTGTATTCTGAAAAAAAAATAAAATTCAGTTAAAAAAAAAAATTTAAAAAGAAAAAAACACCCCTTAAGCACAATCAGTCTAAAAAATGCAAAACCTTATCACACGAGAAATACACAAAATATATAGTTTCCAATATCCACAGTAGACTGTTGACATTGCAACTATGGTCTGCTAGGTTACAGTACAATACCATTCTAATTAGTATTATAAACCACATGGTCTCAGCCAATCAGGATCGATGTAGAGCAGTTACTGTCCTACAGTAGATGCCCTTTAAAAGCTGGTTTTAGAATCTCTGAAAAGAACATACGTTATGTGTAATACAGCTATGGACTAAAGTTTTGCATCACCAAGAATTTTAGGATTGAGAAAATATTTAAAAAAACAAACAACATATGTATTTTTTTTGTTGTAGGTTTTTCGTTAACTACAAAGCACTATGTAATTCAATATGTTAACGGAACATTATTCAGCAGGCTTCATTCAACTTCAAGAAGCAAAATCAGTTAATTCTATAGGGTGAGGCAAAACATTTGACCACAGCTGTAGTATTAATACCCTCAGTAGTGGCCTTAATCTGCAGATGAATTGACCTTCAGCTCGGGACACCTAACTTTCACTATAGTCAATTATCTAGCAGGTAAAAGACTCTCAAAAGACATTCAGCACCGAGCCTAGACTATTCAGGGCGCTGCAGGGAAGTAGTTGCACCATAAACTGTACTAGAAGCACAGTTTCTAGTGCAGTTGTAATGGGTCCAATTATTTTTATTTGCGTCACATACAGTACAACTAGCCAAAAGTAAAACATGTCAGGCTCTCCTCAGTGGTTAGAGGTCTGTAGGAAAAAAATAATATATAAAAAATAAGACAATCCAGTTGCCCAGCGAAGCAACGAATCTGCATGTGTAATGTGTTTAAGACGCTATAACCCAGTCATGCTTCACCAGTAGCTTTCCAAGCTAATAAAATAATTCCAGAAACTTACAGCAGATCTCAAAAGTGGAGTGGTACTACGTAACTGTACAAAAGGATTTCTGATATAACAGGCAGAAGAAACAGGATTGTACTGAGAACCACTATTTAAAAAAATAGTTTTTTTTTTTAAACTTAAAAAGTATTCCATAACAGCTATACCCAGGATAAGATGTGCTGAAACTTTGCCTGCACCTATAACTATGGTCACCTATAATTTTAGGATGGAGACATTACTTACATATATATATATATATATATATATATATATATATATATATATATATATATATATATATATATATATATATATATATAAACATAATTTGGATTTTTTAATTTAGCATCATGTAATGAAAAAAACTACAAAGTATATCGCAAAGGTCGGAATCAGAATCCATAACAGTACAGCATTTGGTCAGTTTTTCATTAAGCATATGGAAAACTATAAAGCGATATGTAATTCAACATGTTAACATAACATTATTCAGCAGGTTTCATTCGACTGTATATGACGAATGGAAGTGCTCAGCAGGCAAGTGTTCTGCAGCTCTGTTTCGTATATCCTGAGCCACCAGCAGTGCTGAGCATTCCCTAGCAACAAAGAGCTTGCGGGTGCTTCCCCTCACTTCTGAGAGCAGTTTGGAGACGATCTCCAGGGGAGCCTGGTGGATAGAGTCATCCTGCAGAGGAGAGGACAGCGCCATGTCCACCAGGGTCCGGATCTCTTTCAGAACCACCTCCCAGCGACTCGGGTTACTCAGAACCTTCTTGTACTTGTAGATCTTATTCTGAGAAGACAACGGCTGAATGTCAGACTCGTGGGACACTGCACCAAAAAACACCCTTCATGCAGTTCATTTTACTTCATGTATTTATGTACAGATTTAAAACACCTGGAGGTCATGCATACAGTATGTTAGAATCTGAATTCATTTCAAATATCACATGAGTCATCTGTCAGTGATATCTGTCTTTTTTTTTTTTTTTTAAGTGCTCTTGTAGGAACTGATGCTGACAATTGGAGGCTGCATATAAACTGTAGCATGACATCAAGAGCGCTTGTCATGATCTGCTACAGTAATCTCTCTCAAAAATAAAATTGCAAAAAACGGACAAACATTTTTTTGTTTTGTTTTGTTATTACCTTCCACTGCAGTGAGTGAAACCATTGATCACGGAGATAACTGTTGGCAGCCTGCAAGACAGAAGGCAATGTGGAGCAGTTGAGTAGAAAGAACCTCACTTTTACAAACACATAACTGACAGGTCAACAAAATCACTTGAAAGCTAAAACAGAGTTCCTGTAAAATACACAGGAGAGCAGTCTCTGGGAATTGCAATAGTTAAACAGAACACTCCTTGCTTATTTGTTTTCATCTTAGTATTTTAAAGCTATAGACCTTTTATTATTACAGGGCACATCAAATCATTGAAAACAACATGTTTCAGAGTTAGACATTTTAGATTTCTGAACAACCTCCATTCCTGATGTGTTTGTAACCTTGGGGTTCTATTTGTACAAAATTAAAATGTTTCCTTTAAATAAAAAAAATTTAAAAAATGCAAAATCTGATACATTATAATACAGTATTTGGACATTAGGGGCTTTTGTGTAATTAAAAAAAAAAATCCTAATGTGAAAAAAAGAAAATACACACAGAGAAAAGGGAGAGAATTTGGATACAAATGTATGGCACATTTCCATACGTGAGATTAACACTGGAAAAGTACTATACATTTCACTTTCATATTCCTGAAAACTTTGAAAAGTGCTGTTCCCAATATAACACATCACATGCTGCTGATTGGTCCAGTTATTTACATAGCTGTAGTACAGGAGATATGGGGTCTATGATGAAAAACTAGAGCTTAAAGCCAGGTTAAAGTATTGCATTGTGCAGTGTATACCAGGCACATGGTACTCTACCTTCAGTATCCCGATCATGCTTTCTCCTGCAAAAATCTGCTTTTATTCAGGAGGGAGAATGAACTGGAGACACTATGATGCTCATATGAGAAACTTAAATGTGGAGGCATACATTTCCCGCTATGTTTGAATACAAATATCAAAACAAATCTAGATAGCGTTGAAAAACAGTGGTGTGCAGACCACGGAATCCAGCACAGACAAAATGCTTCTGTAACCCTTTAACTATGACAATAAAACATATGGCTTTATTGCATGCAGTGGGCAGCAGGAATAGATAAAGTCCCTCTAGCCTGCTTCAGTCTTAACCTCACTGCTTCTGTAATGGGTTGTGCGATTCAATGCCACTATGGATTCTGTCCCTTGTCGTGAAATGAGGTTAAAACCTCTAAAATCAGAAATGCAGATGAGCCCAGCTCTTTTGCAGTGGTTGAGGCCCTCGCCTGCGATGTGTGGGGCCAGCAGTTTGTGCCCAGTCTCCACCCTGTTACATTTCTTGCTAGGTGTTGCATTTTTAACAGAAAAGACAGCTGGTCTACTTTATTGTGTTTACGAACAAAAAAAAAAAAGTGGACAAAAGGCGTCACACCCATGTAAGCAGTGTGTTTATCAACCAGCCTTTCTGCAATGAATGCAGGGGGTCAAAATAAGCTGGCGATCGGCGCAAACCACCGCCTAACACTATATTTGCACCAGCTACTTTATTAAAAAAATATTACGATTATTTTCATTCAGTCCATTTTTTGTTGTATTATTGTACTGTAAGGTGATATATAGTATATAATAGCTATACATATGCACCAATAAATAAATAAATAAATAAAGAAACAAACAAACAAACAAACAAATAAAAAAGCCTATTTCTTTTGTTGTACACACAGTACTGTGCAAAAGTTTTAGGCAGGTGTGAAAAAATGCTGTAAAGTAAGAATGCTTTCAAAAATAGACATGTTAATAGATTATACTTATCAATTAACAAAATGCTAAGTGAGTGAACAGAAGAAAAATCTACATCAAATCAATATTTGGTGTGACCACCCTTTGCCTTCAAAACAGCATCAATTCTTCTAGGTACACTTGCATACAGTTTTGAAGGAACTCGGCAGACAGGTTGGCCCAAACATCCACAGTTCTTCTGTGGATTTAGGCAGCCTCAGTTGTTTCTTTCTCTTCATATAATCCCAGACAGACTTGATGATGTTGAGATCAGGGCTCTGTGGGGGCCATACCATCACTTCCAGGACTCCTTGTTCTTCTTTACACTGAAGATAGTTCTTAATGACTTTCGCTGTATGTTTGGGGTCGTTGTCATGCTGCAGAATAAATTTGGGGCCAACCAGATGCCTCCCTGATGGTATTGCATAATGGATAAGTATCTGCCTGTACTTCTCAACATTGCAGAGACCATTAATTCTGACCAAATCCCCAACTCCATTTGCAGAAATGCAGGCCCAAACTTGCAAGGAACCTTCACCATACTTCACTGTTGCCTGCAGACACTCATTCGTGTACCACTCTCCAGCCCTTCGACGAACAAACTGCCTTCTGCTACAGCCAAATATTTAAAATTTTAACTCATCAGTCCAGAGCACCTTCTGCCATTTTTCTGCGTGCCAGTTCCTGTGTTATCATGCATAGTTGAGTCGCTTGGCCTTGTTTCCACGTCGGAGGTATGGCTTTTTGGCCGCAAGTCTTCTATGAAGGCCACTTCTGACCAGACTTCTCCAGACAGTAGATGGGTGTACCAGGGTCCCACTGTTTTCTGCCAATTCTGTGCTGATGGCATTGCTGGACATCTTCCGATTGCGAAGGGAAGTAAGCATGATGTGTCTTTCATCTGCTGCAGTAAGTTTCCTTGACCGACCACTGCATCTACGGTCCTCAACGTTGCCCGTTTCTTTGTGCTTCTTCAAAAGAGCTTGGACAGCACATCTGGAAACCCCTGTCTGCCTTGAAATGTCTGCCTGGGAGAGACCTTGCTGATGCAGTATAACTACCTTGTGTCTTGTTGCTGTGCTCAGTCTTGCCATGGTGTATGACTTTTAACAGTAAACTGTCTTCAGCAACCTCACCTTGTTAGCTGAGTTTGGCTGTTCCTCACCCAGTTTTATTCCTCCTACACAGCTGTTTCAGTTTCAGTTAATGATTGTGTTTCAACCTACATATTGAATTTATGATCATTAGCACCTGTTTGGTAAAATTGTTTAATCATACACCTGACTATATGCCTACAAAATCCCTGACTTTGTGCAAGTGTACCTAGAAGAATTGATGCTGTTTTGAAGGCAAAGGGTGTCACACCAAATATGGATTTGATTTAGATTTTTCTTCTGTTCACTCACTTTGCATTTAGTTAATTGTTAAATATAATCTATTAACATGTCTATGTTTGAAAGCATTCTTACTTTACAGCATTTTTTCACACCTGCCTAAAACTTTTGCACAGTACTATATATATATATATATATATATATATATATATATATATATATATATATATATATATATATATATATATATATATATATATACACACACACACACACACACACACACACACAAAAATACATAAAAAAATAAATCATAAAAGCAAGCTTAGCACTAACCTGCAGCAGTACAGTCCCTCCAGGGATAGTGATCTGTACACAGTATTTGGGCGCGTTTTCCCAGGACAGCAGCTGAACGTCCTCTATGGCGCTGTAAGAGATGGCGTTTTCCATGTAACCAATCGGCTGTGAAGAGAAAACAAACTTATCAGGAAAGGTACCAGGCTCAGCAGGTTTACCGAGGCAGTTGTCTTTTAGCTGCCCACACTTCCACGACACATTAAATGGGGCTTATCTCTTCCCATACCAACTCCCAAGAGGGATTCTACAGTACATGGGCAAGGTGACAGATGTCATTTCTATTTGAGCAGCTACAGTACACAGAGAAACTCCCACAATCACTGCCGGCCCTGCAAGCAATGGTACAACTGTCAGGCTCTTGAAAAATAACAGAATATTGACATTGGAAAAGGGGGAGTGGGTACCACAAAAAGTGTCTACTTAATCAATGCATACCCCAATGGGAAACGTCACAGTAAGATTTTCTTAGAACATTCTGTAGTACCACGAATGCAACCTGAATTAAAGGATTAGCAAGGATAGAAGGTAGAAGCAATCCACTGCTTTTCTCCAGTGCTGCAAAATGCTCTAAAAATCCAGCTCTGCCTTATCCTGGCAGGGTAAAGATTGATCAATTCAACCAAAATAATAATAAAAAAAGTATATCATTTTGTTTTGTAATTTCTAAAAAGACACAGCACTAATTATGAACTAATGCGCCTAATGTTACCAATGCCCCACCTTTGCGGTTGTTTGTTTCTCTCAGTTCCTAGAATCCTTGGCAGATTGGCCAAGCCCTGTGGCAAGTCTGGATATAATGGCACTCCACTGGCCTGAGCACACAGGGACTTTTGTCCTCCAGTCTGTGCTGCATTTTATGCATCAAACGCCATAAACCAACGACTGACAGGGTAGCTTTGTGGGCTCTTGTTTTACAGCATTACTGACACTACCTGAAACTGTTCCTCCAGAACTTCCTGTTTCTCGTCTTTAATTATTTGTGATGGAGAATGCAATGAAACCGGGCTTCAATGCAATGTACAGTAAGACCTTGGTTTAAAAACACTGCATTACAAATCTAGAAGCAATAGCGCAGAAGGTAATGTACGACGCTCATTTTCAGACCAGTATTTTGTGAATACAGTATAACATTTTTTTAATTCTTATGTAATACTACACGAAAAGCAAATTTACTAATCACCTTGAACAAATAGGTTTATTTTTGTTTTGATCAGGAAATCTTTCATCTCGAAGTCCAACGTGTTATCACATTTTTTCTATTGACATGGAAAAGTACACTGTTGCTTTTATCGAGACCCAAATTCAGGAAGGAAGATATGGTTGTGTTTAATCATTTACTGGGAACATTGTTCAGTCATCAAAACAAGGGCTGTGACGGCCTATCGCTAAAAACAACCGAAAGCTATTAACCCCTCAGAACCAGCGAGCCAAACACAACAGAGAAACTTAAAACACCAGTTCAGCACAAGGTTCCCCTTACAATATATTCAATTTTACTAGTGATGACAAAAGCAAAATACCCCAGCTATTTTGAAACAATACATTGAGGCATGTAATGATCCAGTTGCGAGCTCTGCACATGTCAGCACCTGGGCTAGGACACTCTACATGCCGTACAGTGCAATGACAGTCAACACAACCTTCAATTATTAGGTTAGCTTCAAATTACATTAATTGGTTTTTATTGTTTCTTATTATTGTGCGTTTTGGGTGTGTGTGTGTGTTAAGGTGCTTTAACTTTGAGCTACTCTGCAGCCCAGCCAAAGTGTCTTTAGTAAGTGCCTCAAATGGTAAGATGACAACAAGAAAACCTTTTTTTGAAGGAAAACTTAAAATGTGCTTTAACATCATTGCTGGTATCATAACATTTCATACAGTTACATCATTTGGCCACTGGTAGTTTCCCCACGGCTCACCTAGTAAAAGCACTGACATCTGCAGTATGTGTCATGCAAGTAGGGTTTGAATCCTGCTGGCGTCAAGTTGGCTAAGAATCCACAGGAGCGCTGCATTGATCTTTGTGCTCATACTGGATTAGGGTGGAAAAATCGCCCCAGTGTAGCTCGTCACCAGCCTTTCTTGGGTGTAAACCTTTCAACATCATAGCCGTTGAACGCTGAAAGCCTATTAAATATATGGGCTGGGTTTACAAGCCGGCCCTTTGGAAGTTGTAAAAGTGGAAGGGGGAAACATTTAAGCAAATGGTTTCACTTTCTGGTAATTGGTCAATTTCTTTTGTGGTCAGGAGTCAATGTTATTTTGGTAGCTGTAAGAAATGAGCACAATGACAGTAAAACGAAACTCAAAGTAAACTCAAGCCGTATTTTGTTTGTTTGTAACACAAAGCCCAAGCTCCAGCATCCCAATATACTTTAACTTTGGCTTTTACCAGAAGAACGTCAAATAAAATCAAGGATTTTTAATGTTTGTGAGATGGAAAGAACATAAGCGAGAGGGCTGCCAAGTTGATCGGCTGTCTGAGATTTTAGAGAAGACAAGATCTGCTTATCGATGTGATAAACAAAATATCAAACTGTTTACAGATATGTTTTTGTATTTTTTGATAAATCTGTATAATGTGTCTTCTCTAAAGACACTCTGGCTGATCTTGTCTATGTAGCAGACATCTTTTGCAGGCAACTGGAACTATAGAGCAGTCCCTGAATGCAGACGAAAGCTCCTTTATAGAGGCTGAACAGTAAATAATAAAAACACAGTATTTGGGTAAATAAAATAGTAAGTACTCTGGATGATTGCAAACATCATAAAATAGTCAGGGGCCGGTCACAAAATATGAGAATGATATTTGAAGCTGCTTCCCCTTTAAATTCTTACTACTGCTTTAAACTGCTTTCTCAGTTTGAAAAACTATTCTGGGATAGGCTTTACTAATGCCAGCCCACAGTGACAAGAACACACCAGCTGACAAACATGTTCTTTACTCCACCCGAGAAAGAGTCTGTCAGGTGTTGAAGGAGAGAGTGTCAACAAAAGATGACACACCTTTATTGAAACAATACCTTTTTTGTGAGGTTAATTTAACACTGAAAAGTAAAAAAATCAGTTGTCAGTTGAAGCTGGTATTACCATATGAACAATACTAAACAGACACATGTGGGCTTTTGCTGAAATCCTACTATTATTGCAGTCTACCTTTGTGTTAGGAGATCACCTGCTTTGGCCCTTAACAGCAACCCTCACTCCCTTCAACCTTAGAAGAGTGATAGCAATGTTTACAAATAGCACATGTGCCAGAACGGATTTGGAATTATTGCACAATAACAGACTTCAGGACAGATTAACTAAGTTTTAATCCCAGTGTAATGCTATTCTTGTTTGTTTTTTTTAACCCCCCCCCCCCAAATGAAAAAAAGGTAGTCAACGTCATTTTATGAAATTCTTTCTTAAATTCTCCTTGCTATTTTATGGCGTTTGCAATTGTTCAAAGTGGTTTAAAGGTCACTTTGCCACATGACGACAAAGGCTGTACAGTCTTGAATTCTACAGACAAGCTGATAGCAAGCTCAAAGCCAGAACTACTCACAATGAATGCAAACCCCCTTAAAAAGCAGACCTGTGTTTATCATTTGTTTTCTAAAAGAAAAACAAAATAGCTTAAGTGACACTAATCAGTGCTGATGGGAAACTTTGTCAACAATACAACACTCTACAGACCAATGACCGTTTCTTCCAGGGAGATAGCACCTGCATTCTCACATAGAGCAAAGTTCTTGGGAGCTCCCACAGTAGCAGGTCCACTAAATTCCCTAGAACGTTGGCCAGTCTGTCTAAGAAGGTATTCTAGATTAGAACTGTGGAAATTTCCAACCCTCCATGACCCTTTTGAAAACATCAATGAGGTCTTTCATTTCTGAAAAGCAGATTTTAGAACCTGTCAAAGGATTATGTTTCCACAGCCAGAGGTTATCTATCCTTATGATGGATATGAACCTGTGATCTGTGAAATTTCAAGAGAAGTTTTAAGATGTGTATTTCAAAGAAACCGTGTGTTCAAATGGCTTTTCCAATAAATTCCCTAAACAAGTAAAATATGAATGGTTCTAAGAGTTGAGAGGGAATAGCTCAACAGTAATGCATTCTAGAAATGTCCCTTTTCCAGATTAATGACTTAAAAGCTGCTGGAGGCCTTGGTATGTGCTTTAGAAGTCTATTCCCCAAACCAGGCCAAGCAGGCCGAGGTAAATGAGCTACATTTATTCCTCGTTCCAACCTGTCTATCAGTGGCTTTCATAAAATTTGCGATATATGGACTTGAAAGTATCACAAATTTGAAAAAGCTTGGTTGCCCCTTTTAAAGTTCTCATTAAACATAAAACATTTACTATATCTGGTTATTACAAAGGGAAACAAACCGGACATACAAAGGGAATGCTGTACATATGTGTACTGAATTACTGCCAGTAACTAAAGACTAATCAAACAGTATGGCATTGGCTTGTATTGTGTTACCCAAAGGTTGAATAACACCTATAAAAATGTCAAAAAATTGGTACCTGTTTACGTTTCGGATGTCCACGCTCATACAAAAACTCAAACTATATCAGAATTTCTTCATCTCTTTGTTTGTATTCTTTATTAATTAAATTATAGAGGTTAAAAAGTATGAGGTTTCTCTCCACAGCTGCAATGTCTGCTGATCTTAACCTCTCCATTCGTGATTTCTTAGTTTCCCATCCATAATTACTCCATAGCCACTCTGTAATGGACCTCTGCCATGTTTAAGGCATTATAGGCAGCAAATGCCTTGAAGGTCTCTTTGATTTAATGGTCAGGGACACCCAATCTATGAAGCTGAGTATCATCCAGAGAACACGCCAACCATCTCAGTATCAGGTCAACCTTGTGACCGCTACTTCCTGAACAATTCCGGATCCCATTATGTAAAGCTGTATTTACTAACAATTTATGACCAACAATATTGTTAGAAGCTTGAATCACTTCCGCTTTAAAATGTGCCAGTGTTTACAATTGTGTATTATTTTGTGTACTTTTTTTTTTTTTTACTTCATTTTTTATAATAATTTAGAATCTTCAATTATTATTTTTTTTTATTATTTTCTCCCAATTGGAATGCCCATTTATTATAATTTTTCCTTCACCGTGGTGATTCTCCACACAGCTCAGGGACCCAAAGCTCAGTGGACGTCCCCCCGGTCCCACAAGCCAATTGGCATCTTTTTACACCCAGGAACCTGAGAGTAGATGTCCGCGGGCTACTGGCTTCTGGAGGACAAAGACCAGCCTTGCAAATCTCCAGCCCCAAGCTCACTCAGTGCCTGAGTCAACCCCCCCACCAAACCCACCCCCCCGGGGTCCCCATCAAATTCTTTTAGAAGGAAATGTCAAGTCTGAATTCCACTTTCAAACCACCACCAAAGGTTTTATGTTGAAAACAGGCTGCACATAACTATACTGTATATTTGCATTTATTGGTGGAACAGATTTTGTTTTCTTCTTGATTTATCTTTGGCAAAGAATATGTACACTCAGGGTTTGTTCACATTCTTTATTTACTTTAACATTGGCATAGCAACCTTGCTTTTCCTTAGCAACTGTTGAGCTACATTAGAAATAACAGGAGTTTATTGTTGCATATCAGCAAAGCTGCCTCTGCTTCTTTATAACACTGTCTACATGTGACGGCAAAGGAAACCCAC
Source organism: Polyodon spathula (assembly GCF_017654505.1). NCBI lineage: Eukaryota > Metazoa > Chordata > Actinopteri > Acipenseriformes > Polyodontidae > Polyodon > Polyodon spathula. The sequence goes on from NC_054546.1 coordinate 29,698,091, forward strand.
CTACAGAAATGACAAGCTCCATGTTTAACAAGTGTGGGACAATGCAAAGCAGTAGCAATTCATAAGGGGAGGGGACGGGAGGGGAATGTATGATATTTTTTCACCTTTTAAGTCTGCCCCACAAAAGTGCCAATAATGCATTAATTCTATCCATCTTAAAATAAAAACAATTAATTTTGGGAAAATGCTGCATTTAGGTACCACCAAGTTAATTACAGTGTCTCAGTATGAATTAGAAGAAGCCAAAACGCAAAACCCAAGACCACTCCAAAATGGTCTTGATTTGTACGTGCAATACAGAATCACCTTTATCTGTTTATGAACTCATGGGTAACCTATCACATCACTTTCTAAAGAACTAGACAGAGGAAGGAATGTGATCACTGCTCTTTGAAATGCTTGTACGCAAAGGCAGGGTGTGAAACAAACATTAAATTAGGCAGGGGTATGGCTTGAGATCTGAAAAACTGACAACATAGAGACCAGCTGTACAGGGTTTCCTGTTAAAGAGCTACTGATATCAAGTGATAACTCTCTGTATTTCACCCAAATTTCCTGCCACCCCAACCTTCTATCTGTAAAGCTCAGTCTTTGGTCAGAACACAATGCACCTGGAGACCTGGGCCTCTCAAAAAAATTAGGAAGTGAAAATTGGCCCTTAACCGAAACAGAAAGGTTGCTCCATTCTGGACAAATTTTTGCAATGCTTCCTTTTGAAATTGCTGGTTGTACTTTCGTCGTATCAATGGCTGTACATCATATGTCACTTCCTGTTCCATTCACTGCATGTGCTATCTGTGGAGTAAGAGACAGCACTCTAGTGCTACCAATAGCTTTAAAACAAAAACCTTTGAAAGTGATCACAAGGCCATTTTGTTTTGTATTATTAGTACTATACATTTAACTAGGATTCCCCTGCCTTCCCTTGTCAGGTAGTTTTATTATTACCTAATTGTTTTACCGAGCCAGTCGACTCTTTACACCCAGGAGGATTACAGCAAGCTGCTAGCCCCTGGAGGAGAAAGACCAGCCCTGAAGGTGTCTGTTAGAGCTCACCAGGCACCTGGCCAGCCAAGACAGCTGTAGCACATTAGGAGAAACAGTCCCTTAGGATTGTCTCCCAAACTAGTGCGCCAGGGCCAAAGCGACGCTCACATAGAATCCCAAGCGAAAATCATTAGCCTTGCTCAGCCAAGATGCCAGTCTGCACTCCCCTGACTATACGACTCACCGTGCACACCACACAGGCATGTGGGTGAAATATTTATCTTCACTAATGTATTCTCATTTATACCCCATGGTGTGACCATTAGCCAGCTCCCCTGCAACACTGTAGTGGATTTAAGAAATCTATCATTAAGAAATACCACATAGAGCAAATGTGGTATGAATTACATCCACTAGGGCCAGACTGTTGCCAGGTGACAGGTGGAGATGTAGCAGGGATCCCTCATTGAAACATGACTCTTACAGTCAAGCCTTGAGACATCCGAGTAAAGCATCTGACCACTAACGACTTGTGGGACAGTTGTCATTAATTCTGGTATTCTAAGTAGGGATGATGTCACAGGAGTGTTTTAAACAAGGGGAAATACCACTCCAATGCAGACTACATGTACTGCAGAGAGACACAACCTGTTGTGGGAATATTTCACTACCTGGAAAACAGACATTACTTTAAGTCATTACTGCAGAACCCGGTGACAAAAACTGCTCCTTATACACAAGTCACCAGTAAGCCTGCCACTTACACTGAACAAAAATATAAACGCAACATGCAACAATTTCAAAGATTTTACCGATTTACAGTTCATAAGGAAATTAGTCAATTGAAATAAATTAATTTGGCCCTAATCTATGAATTTCACATGACTGGGAATATAGATATGCATCTGATGGTCACAGATACCTTAAAAAAAAAAAAAAAAAAGGTTGGGGCGTGGATCAGAAAACCAGTCAGTATCTGGTGTGACCACCATATACCTCATGCAGTACAACACTGATCAGGCTGTTGATTGTGGCCTGTGGAATGTTGTCCCACTGCTCTTCAATGGCTCTGCGAAGTTGCTGGATATTGGCGGGAACAGGAACACGCTGTTGTACACGGTGATCCAGAGCTTCCCAAACATGCTCAATGGGTGACATGTCTGGTGAGTATGCAGGCCAAGAAATAACTGGGACATTTTCAGCTTCTAGGAATTGTGTATAGATCCTTGCGACATGGGGCCGTGCATTATCAGGCTGAAACATGAGGTGACGGAGGCGGATGAATGGCACGACAATAGGCCTCAGGATCTCGTCACGGTATCTCTGTGCATTCAAATTGCCGTTGATAAAATGCAACTGTGTTCGTTGTCCGTAGCTTATGCCTGTCCATACCACAACCCCAATGCCACCATGGGGCACTGTTCACAACGCTGACATCAGCAAACCGCTCACCCACACGACGCCATACACACTGTCTGCCATCTGCCCGGTACAGTTGAAACCGGGATTCATCCATGAAGAGTACACTTCTGCAGCGTGCCAATGGCCATTGAAGGTGAGCATTTGCCCACTGAAGTCATTAAATGCTCTCCACTGTATTAAATGCTGGTACAGCACTCTTTCAATGTAAATCTGGGACAACAGTAGAACATTCCCCAAAGCTAATCTTCTCACATGACCTACTGTATGCGTTGGCTCAGTGGTCTTCCACTGCAAAAGGTCAGAGTTTGGAACATTACACTATAGTAAATTGATGGCTGAGCAGGTGTTGTCATTAACTGGCCTTTGTTGCTGGGAGACACAAAAGCTTTCTGTACACATGAGAGCAGCAGTGGTGGTGGTGTGTCTGGAGTGTTTACACAGAGCCTGCATTAGTCACATGCTGCTCACTGGGAGAGACGCGGACTGGTCGTTACCTCCATTAATATATATGGGGGGGGGGGGGGGGGGGGTGTAGGCTAGGATGAGACCACAAAAAATGATTCGGGCAACTGGGGCTAGAATAATAAGAACTGAAAGTTATTCAGCTCATCAAGACTCGTTCCATCATAGCAAACCATGCTCCCCAACTAAGCGGGATCTACTTTCATGTATTAGGATAGAATCTAATTATTTTTATAACTAGATTCTTGCCATGGACTTGGTAAAGATCACCAACTCTGTCACCAGCAAAGCAACCCCAGACCATGACACTGCCTCCTCCATGCTTAACAGTGGGAACCATACATGCAGAACTCATGCGCTCACCCTCTCTGTGACTTACAAATACTTGGCGATTGGACCTAAATATTTCAAATGTTGACTCATCGGTCCACAAGACCGACTTCCACTCCTCAAACGTCCAGTTTCTGTGTTTTTTGGCCCAGGCAAGTCTCTTCCTCTTATTCTGCACTCTTAACAATAGTTTCTTTGCAGCAATTCTTCCAGTTAGGCCAGCTTCACGCAATCTCCTCTGAACAGTTGATGTTGAAACATCTGTACTTCTAGTAGCATTTAGCTGAGCTTGTATTTCAGGGGGAGTTAATCGCTGGTTTCGTAGACTTGTGTCGAATGAACTTGTTCTCTGATTCTGAGGTCACCCTTGGCCTGCCTGACCTTGTTCGGTCCTCATGAGTGCCAGTTTCTTCAAATCATTTGATGGTCTTGGCCACAGCAGTTACAAACACTTGCAAAGTTATTGCAATTTGTCTTAAAGGTTGACCTTCATTTCTTAAAGTAATTACAGTCTTTTTTTTCTTTGCTTAACTGAGCGTATTTTGCCATTTTCTGTTCCCTTACATTCAGGAATGACAAACTTGTGCCTATGCTACATATATCTAAGGTTACTTAGGTAACGTGCTAGTTAACTCAGAGAACATCTAACAAAGACACTGTTATACAAAATTAGAACTACAGTATCAATATAACTAGGATCTACCTCACCCTGAGCTACAGCTATGGCCAAACGTTTTGCATCCCCCTATAGAATTAACTGATTTTGCTACATAAACTTGCTGAATATTGTTACATTACATTGCAGTTGGATATAAAAATATGGCACACATATGAATACAGTGCTTCTATGGAAGCCCACATTTTGATACACTCATGCCAAGCTGCAGCACATTTTGTTACAACTGGATAAGCCATTCTCAAATAGAAGAACAACTCTAAAAAGTGTGCTGTCCCCAGCAAGGGCTAATTCTACACACATTACTAAGCAATGTGGGCAGAATTCGTCTCCTGGTTATCAGCAAATATTCAATTGTTGTTTGCTCTTATTAGGGTTTTTCTTTTTTATCCATTATAAGTCTTATGAAATAAGAAACCCTAATCATCAGGCCATGGGGTTGGGCATACTCAGAGTCCCTCAATTCCTCTGGAAGACCAAAGAAATGCTGTAATTGACTTAAGCATTGTGCAAATTAAGTCCACCCAACAATGCTGCTCTTGCACCCTGATGGAGGTGGCTACTTTCAAGATGACGATGGATAGAGGAGTATTACAGTCCATTCAGACATCCCCCACAGTCATTATAATCCCCGGATGTCCATCCAATTGTGCATGTTTTGGATGAACCTGGACGCATTCGCCACCAATTGTGTAAAATCCTAATGACTGAACGGCTCTCTCTCGACACACAATGTCTGTGATTACGGCAAACCAAACCATTAGGTACATGTCCTAATGAATAAGCAGTGTAGACACAGGCCCATGTATGCAGTATACTGAATATGAAAGCAGAAACTTCATAGTGTTTCTACAGCTGAAATGCTGTGGCTTTCTCCCGTCTGTGAAATCAATTAGCATCCTTTCATCAAACTTCATAAATACTCTCTGCTAAACACAGCTGTGAGGATCCAGGTCTGCTAGCAAGCCAGAAGTCGTTGAGGTGGTGTCACCTACCCCAAGAGCTGGGATCACTTCAAATTAGATTCATTAAAGTTATCCATCAAACTTCAAAAGAGCATCTAATTACTGGGCCAGAAATAGAAGCTGACTTTCAGAAACTGGTATCTTCATGCAAACTGAATATTATTTTTGCACAAGCTATGTTGACACAATGTTTTCTTCTGGCTCCCAGCAGAACGTCCTGAGGTAAAGAGGAGGATAGGTGACACTCTGGTTCAACTACCTAACTTTTCACGTGTTTTGTGTTTGAATCTGAATAATGAAGAGGCTGAAGCAACTGCATACACACCAGAATTCCTTACAATTATAGCACCTTAGACTTTACTGTAGTTAAGGACAGGTTTGGAACAATAAACCATTATCGTGATATTATCAATAATTTGATAAGTGTTGATTATTTATTGTACAAAAAATAGGTATTTTTATTCACCAATACTAATGTTTCTAAAGCTAAGGGAACATGAAGCCACTTTCTGTGGAACAGTGGATTGAAACCTGGTTCCAGCACACCTAGTTTGAGTAAACTTTGCTATATCAAATCCCAATTATCTCTTGGTGTGTGATGCAGTGGCTTAAAACCAAGTTCCAAAGGACAAAGGGGCTTTGCGTTCCCTCAGCTAAATGACAGGGGAGTAAGTAGCTTGTAATTAAATTGGACATCAAAAAATATGTGTTTATTTATTTATATATTATACAATTCTTGTCTCCAGTTTAATCCCCCTGCTAAGCACTGAACTCAGGACAAGGTGAAACATGTTTGTTACGTTTTTTTGCACTCATTGGGGTACTATGTTAGCTTTCCCTTTCCTGTTTTGTAAAGATCTACTGGTATACAGGTATATGGTACCAACAAGTACTACACTGTATGTAAGCAGTAAGTTTCTTTATTTGTAATATTACATGCGGCTATAGTAACAGCTGTGCTAGCACGACCCCATTTGAGAGGCTATTAATAGATTGTAATTGATTGACTTTCCCCTACAATATCCATCTAGTGACCTTCGAATCCAAGACTGATTCACATCTTGCGAGGCAGGCCAGCTGAATTACTGCTAGACCAGTCCTAAAGCCACTCCCAAATCTAAGCCAACAGGCACCATAAGCCAGAGTGAAGTGAGGTTTTAGTTACAGAATATGATGTATTGTCCTACTGGGGAACTTTAAGGTTTGGATTAATTTCAGGATGAAATTGTCACTGAGATTTTTATTAGGTCGGAAGGACTAAAACTATTAACTCAAGGACCATTTTGTACTGATGCTAGTCCCTAGATATGACGAGGAAATAAATCAATAGTTCCTTCATTCCTACACCCACTGTACTGTACAGCACACCAGCTTTTTTATTATTATTATTATTTTTTTTAAAAAAAGCTTAACTCCAGAATGCTGAAACCCAATCCTTTAAATGGAACCCTGCATCAGGATGGTAAGCCGATGCTGGCAAGGACACTTCCAGCCAAAACACTGGGATGTCATGAAAGTTACTACCAGAAACAAGGCCTGTCCTGTAACCTAACTTCATTAGCAGATCCCAGGAGCCCTCTCCCAATGTTTGTTTATCCTGTACACTGACTAATCACAGGTAGCTGCCTAATGTAGTAGCCCAGATACAACTATAGTAAAATAAACAGGGCAGAGGTTAAGACTACAGATATAACAAGCATCCCATAGGTGTTGACTAATTTGGTCATTTGTTACGTAAGAAGCCTTCAGGGTTATCCCAGCTCAAGTGAACCAATGGTGATTGCTCAATGAATTATGTAATTTGTGGCAGCATTTCCTCTCTCACATGTGGTTTATGGATCATCAAACACAAAAGGAGGAAACGCCTCCCAGGATTTGGTCCACTTGAGCAAAAATGACCCATAACCATCTTCCATAAAGTCCCCCATCTAATGTCCAATGAAAGGCCCACATACATACACAAAAACAAAGGTATTGTCACACTGATTACTAAATTTAAATTCATCTTTAGGAGTTGGTGTATCAATTCAGACATAAGGAAATATTTCCTTGTAAAATATAAGCACTGCATGTTGTCATGTCAACAGCAAAAAAAGTGGCATCCGATACTGATAGCTGAGTCAACAACAGGTGTCCATCTGACATCCCTGCTATATGGGCAGAGCAAACCCTTTGCAAAGAAAATGTAGCAAAATCAAAAATGCAACACCACCTGCCATTTCACAACTCCAGAATAACTTCAAAATTCACAAGGATCTCAATTCCCTGTTATCTCCATGGTAGACACCTGTGACTTAATTAATGAGACAGATGTTAGGCAGGGTACTGTAATAAAATCATATTTCATGGAAAAGGAGATCTATGTTTAGAGACAAAAAGGCCAATGGGAAACTGCCCCGAAATTCATCCTGGCCTCTGTCCAGTGAACCTCTGTACAAATGACCCAGCGAAGGAATGGCGGCTGTCATTAATTTGATCTCTGTGGGTCCGGATCTTCCAAGAGCCAAGCATGCCTAGGCGGCCAGCATGATGACATCACTGTTACATGGCCTGGGTGCGTTAAAGCTTTCACCGGAAGAGATTGCTGACAAAATCATTAATTCACTATGCAACACAATTTTTGTTCCTGGGTAGTAAGTGTTATTTCCTAATTGCTTATGCCTCAAAAGTATAGAGAATGGCTATTATTCCCCACAAACTTTGCTTTTGTGACCAGGACAGTGATATTTTGAAATTTACCTATTTCCAATGAGAAAACAACATATGAAACCAATTTAACATGTATTTATACTAAAGTAATACAAAAATGACTACAAAAGATTTAGAAGTGAGTAGTTTTCGAGATTTACGATTATACTGTAAATCACTTTCAAGAATCAGCCCCCAAATGTAGTCTCTCATCATGTTCTCGTTATACTGTCCTTGGTAGCGGCGTTCAAAGTCCAGTATATCCTGGTGGAAGTGCTCGCCTTGCTCCTCCGAGTATGCTCCCATGTTCTCCTTTAATTTATCAAGATGAGCATCAAGGATATGGACTTTGAGGGACACCCTACAGCCCATTGTGTCGTAGTTCTTCACTAGAGTCTCAACCAGCTCCACATAGTTTTTGGCCTTGTGATTGCCCAGGAAGCCCCGAACCACTGCGACAAAGCTGTTCCAAGCAGCTTTCTCCTTACTAGTGAGCTTCTTGGGGAATTCATTGCACTCCAGGATCTTCTTTATCTGTGGTCCGACGAAGACACCTGCTTTGACCTTTGCCTCAGACAGCTTAGGGAAGAAGTCGTACTTGAAGGCTGCCGACTCCTTATCTAGAGCTCTGACAAATTGTTTCATAAGGCCCAATTTGATGTGCAGTGGTGGCATCAGCACCTTCCGGGGGTCCACCAGTGGCTCCCACTTGACTTTGTTCCTCCCCACAGAGAACTCGGTCCGCTGTGGCCAGTCCCGCCTGTGGTAGTGAGCCTTGGTGTCCCTGCTGTCCCAAAGGCAAAGATAGCAGGGAAACTTGGTAAAACCGCCTTGGAGACCCATCAGGAATGCCACCATTTTGAAGTCTCCTATGACCTCCCAGAAAAATGCAGATATGTATCCACTTAGGCAGCTGGAACTAAACTGAACTGGTGGGCTTAAGGCCCCTGTATTTATACTACTATTTATATTACTGGAAAGTTCTAGAAAGTTCTAGAAGTTACTCCAAGTTTACTCAGCACTGAATCTATCTGGAATGTTCTGGAAAATAGGTACATTTCAAAATATCACTGTCCTGGTCACAAAAGCAAAGTTTGTGGGGAATAATAGCCATTTTCTATACTTTTGAGGCATAAGCAATTAGGAAATAACACTTACTACCCAGGAACCAAAAAAAAAAAAAAATATTGTTACACAGTGTTATCAGCTGGAACAAATGAGCCATTTTATGTGCTGCAAACTTTTGAAAGCACATTTCACATTGCCTCCAGGCATAGTACAGGTAAATGAATCAATTAAATGAAAACAAATGGCAGAGAGGATATTAAAAATCGACAAAGGCTATAAAAAAGACTTGGTCAGACTATACAGGCTTCAGGAATGTGTCTTTTTACACTGCATATCTATCAGAAGGACAGGACAAATAAGGTTCTCTCATTTCTTGACAGAAAGAATGAGTTTGCAAACCTGTTTTTACTTGTCTTTGTCTTTCTCCCCACCCTTAGACTACATCACCTTGTATGCAGCACTGAATCACAACAAGGAAAAAAATAGTAGTCTGAGTGAATGAAGTTATCTGGCAACACATTCCCCATCACCAGTTATACTGCTGTCCTAGAAAAAGGAGAACATTTTGGGGTACCATTCTACTTGTGAGATGTCTTGCTTGTTAAAATGTTTGGCAGATTTTTAAAGAGGGGACTATTTTCTATTTCAGATAAGTAAGGGGTCTGTGAAAAAAACAGGCAATACCCCATTCCCATTCCAATATAAAATAGAATATAAACACAGTCATTTGAGTTCCATTTTTCTTGTGCATTTTTTAAAGTAATCATTCAAACTGGTGGCATCATTATATAAATAATCAAAATGGTCAAGCCGCTGGGATTTGAATGCTGCATATTAGCCTGGCAGCACACCAGAGCTGCATACAGTAATAGACATGAGAAGCTGGCACTGGGAATGTGGTGACTGCTTTAGCCTTTCACATATTGCTGCTTGAGAATGAGTGGAGTCCTATTACAACCAACCTTAAAACACACAATATGCATCATCCTCTTGATCCTGCTTGGTAATAACCCATAATGGAGGCCTTATCTTGAGGAGCTTTTGTTTACCTTACTAGTTATAGAAATTGTTTCCATAGGTCCTTTTTAACCCTAATTGGTACCACTAGAGAAGGTGTACAGGTATTCAATATATGTGCATTACAAAGGATTTCCATTGTTTGTTTTAACACACCAAAAAGTAATAAAACATAAATAAAACAGCAGACATTACCTGCTAGGCAACTAACTACAGCAACGTGTAGACAATCATCTATAATTATCTACAATCACCTGTGGAGGGTATTGGTGCTATTATTAACAAACCAAATGTTTTGTGTATGAAACAAATAATGACAAAGAATGTGATTTGCGTCAAACTGTTACATGCAACAAGGCGGAGGCGAGGTGCGAACCGACGACCCTACGCACTATGTCTTAACCACAATGCCAAAGAGCCAGGCTTCTCTGCATTCATGGTTTTTCGAGCCTTTCACCTCATCCCATCTCACCGACAGAGGACCAGACAATCTGAAGTGCAGCACACAACACTGCCCGTTACATACACAAGGGAAGACTTGAGTCCAACCGGGTCTTCACATCAGTAAGAAAATAAAGGCTTAAGATGGTTAAAAATTGCAGTTACTGTTCACAGAATAGCAGCACACAACATAAGACATAAGAGAAGGACCAGGCAAACCTTGGTATGAACTGAAATGAAGCATGTATTTCAACCTGTATGGGCCGCACAGAGTTCATTTCCCAGACGAGAAATGTCTGCTGCGTTCCATTTTTAAATCATTTCCAGCTTTTTTGCCTGTCTGTGAGGCTAACTTTGTCTTCCCTAACATCAAGGTTTAACTGTGTAAAGATATTATAGAATCATGAGCCCTTCAAAAAATCTGTATTGCTTCACTGCTGGTTCATAAAAAGAGCAACAGTTGAAACAAATGTAAATGCACATAAAAACACACACACACACACACACACACACACACACACACACACACACACACACACACACAAGCAAGTCAGACCCAATTACAGTCTTCATGGCACTGCAATTGATCACCATGGAAACCACATCATGCACTGTTGCCATGCAACCTTGCAGTATTGTTCATTCTTCTTTTTGAGGTAATGATCTAAGAGGCTCACCACTTGAAGGGATGAGTACTGGCAGGAAAAGAAAAACAATTGGGATACAACTCTGCAACTTTGCTAAAAGAGGCCAGCATATTAACAGAGGGATTTATTTACACAATGAAACCGCAACAATTGTACCAGAACACAGCCTTGTAAACAATGGTGGGCCAGCATGTTGGGTGTCTAACCTCAGAAAGCCAGAAGGAGCCATCAAACACTAGTCGTGCTGATTGTATTGTATGTTCCCAAGTGTTCAGTGGCTAGGTGAGAGTGTATTTCTTGTGCATTTTTGGCTGTCAGGGTCTGTCATACAAAAATAGTGCAAGAGAAAGTACACTCAAAACTTGATTAGAGGTAACAAACGGACATTTAGAAACATACAGTACAAATAAATACAGATTTGGTTTGAACATTTAAAATACTTTGTCAGTGACATTCTGAGTGCGAGATTTACACTCAGCAAATTTGTAAGTATTGCTGCAAGGAAGGACCCACTCTCCAGTTAAAATGGTGAATCTAAGCATGCAGGACAGGCACTGCTGGCTGCTTAAAAATAATGCCATTCCCAGGTAATCTTCAATCGTTTTATCTAGAATGCAGATAACACAACTAAAACAGAAGAGCTATGTCTCCTGCTAATAGAGGAAGCATCCAGAGTTAATACCATATCAAACCTGAACCCCGGATTCTTATATTCTGAAGACAAGAACGCTCATTACAGAGGCAAGCAACCACAAGACACAAGACTTGCTGACAGGAATCCCTCACATTCAGTCTATCCAGCTTCCTGTTTATTACATGAGCAACTGCTATTCAGTTTATAAATAACAGTGGCGCACATCCAAGCACTAAAATAAACAGAAACGAAACTAAATTACCAACGATCACCAAACATGCAAAACTTAAGCTTACGTTATCGGTTGGAAAATGACACACATATAAACCTCATCGTTTTTGACCGGTTTATGTCGCACGTATAGGCTTTCGTTATACTCCCTTGGAGAAATGTTTAAAACTTAAGTCCCAAGGAGGGTCCCTGTTTTAATCACTGCAGTTTTAATGTTGCGTTTGGAATACAGTTGAGTCATCTTTGAGTCTACTCACAAATTAAGAATCACTTACTTAAATAAAATAAAAACTGTACAGTAACTGTCTTTATATTTCAAATGATAAATGCAAGCACCTGGCCTATGGGAGATTCTGTAGTCAAATCTTGTGACAAACTGACTTGTGTTTATACTTTGGTGAAAGTTTTAAAAGACACAATATACAGTACGAAACATTTTTACAGTAGAAGGTCATGAAGCTATTAAGTTTAAAACACTGACATTTACGATCGCAGTTTTCCTGTAATGAAGCCCTGTGCTCATTCGCCAACTCTTTAATCATTAGCTCAGTATGTAGGCTAATTATTTTAAATGCCCTCTAATTTGGGCATCTGCATCATTCCACGACAAATCACCCAAAAAAGTTTGGATTTAAAACCTCAGAATTACCTCCAGAGCCTTTATAACCTGCGATAAGCCACCATCATTAAAACGTTTTAAACCTCAGCACAGCTTCGCCACCAGCTACTGAAGGAAACTGACATTGGCCTGTACTTTCTAAATAGCTGTATATAATAATATTATTATTAATGTCTCATTCTTGACACCAATACTGTACTTTTTGGGATATTTTTTGTGTCATATTATTGGAAATTGTATGAGGATTAATATAAATATCTATCTACCTATCTATCCAGAGAATATGCAAGCATATGTAGTTCTTGACCTTCCATCAAGGTCATTTTCTTTGCTTGCTGTGAAAGTAAAATCAAACCCATTCCTTCTATTTAATCTGTATATTAGTCAGGTGTAAATTGCTGATGAAGGCATTTTATTTGAATCAGATAACATAAAGGCAGTCAAAAACAGGAACAGTGGAAAAAAGTAGTTAATTTTGAAGAATATATATATATATTTTTAATAATAATTTATTTTGGTATAAATGGCAGTTGCACTGTAGAGCTTCTGTGATTTGTCATCATTAACACAGCCAGGTCAAGCAAGAGGTCATTTGGTCCCTAGGAATGATTCACATTTTCTTAACCGTTGTTTTTGGCTTGTCTGCATATCATTATTGGCGTACCTTGAGACATTCAAAGCCCCATGGACAGAACATGACGTTTCTGGAGTGCTGTGAATAGTACCAGGAATTTGTGTCACTTGTACAATTGCATACAAACCCCCATTTTTAGTCCACTGGTGACTAATAACCCTTCTGTTTGAAAAACTAAACATAGTTTTCATTTTGAAATACACAATAAGAAAGTACACCAAGTATTTCGATTTTTACTTCCTTCACATAGAAAGACAAGTCAATTTGTTCTGTGAAGAACTGAATTATACAAAATACATTGAGCTTAATGGAAATCTAATGTATGTCATACATAGAAAATTAAAACGGCTATCAAAATCATGCTCTGTTAGTCTTTAAGGGGGGGAAAAGTCATTTGAGTCAGGGACCCTCAGCAACGTGTAGTGAAAACTAGAGGGTCAATAAGCAGTCAATTTGTGAATATCCAACACAATGCTGGTCAATAATCAATTAATTGGGAACACTTTTGTATCCAAAAGCTGGAAAAAATGTATTTACACAATACAACTGAAAACATGTCTGTGCATATCGTGTAGTTATGCAGTTAAGACAGAGAGGCGATCCATTCATTAGATTCTGCCATTTCTCATCACAAAACAAAAACAGACGTAGGAGAATTAGTCTAGCAAGGAAATCATACGTTTCTACATACTGGAGCTAGCTAGGCTCCAAAATGGGGCACCGCGGCAATTATAGAGAAATGAATGTTTAAACCATGAAAAACAAATAAAAACCACCAAATGATTAAACGTTGCATCTCAAGTGAACACACCTAGGGCATCTTGCAGCTAGTAGAAAAAAAAAAAAAAAAAAAAAAAAAAACAAGAAGGTTTCTACAGCATACAGTGCAGCATATTTCTCTATAGGACTTCCACATAAAACTCCAAGTGGGGTTGTTACAGTACCCTGCAGCAGCAACAAAGAAAATTACAGAGGAAAGGGCTAGACTGAACCAGAGCCAAACCCTCAGGCACACATTGAATCCAGCTAGTACTACAGGGTGCCAGAGATGGGGTTTTACAGTGCTCTCTCAGATGCAGCTCAGCTATTGTTAGACATTTCATATTAATCAGTGTGGAGGGTGGGGTCATCTGATTGTTTAAAAGCATCTCCAGATTACTTTCAGTCCAGGACACAGGGATCAAAACTAGTTTGCCTCTTGAGAATGATTGGGTGTGGGGGTGAATTGAGTTCTGATTGTTTCATGAAATCACAACAGGTTCTAAGACACCAGTTAAGTCCCTTAGGAAAGTCATTAGCACAGTTATGGGGAGCTAATTCTTCACTGAGTACTTACTCCAGGACCAAGACACCTTGGCTACGAGCAGCATTAAGACATTAAAACATTTAAAATGACAAATGGAAATAATGTTTAAGTCAAAAATGTACTGTTTTATGAGGATTGTCTGTTTTTTCCCCCCAAAATTGTTTTATCATTTAAAACACACAGTAAACCACTGCAATTGAATATTGTACGAGAATATAAAATGGACAATTTGAAATAAATATGAGTAAAATATATAGATATAATACAAAATCCAAACCTACTTTATCACTGAAAACAAAACAAAAAAAACCTGCTAATTTAAAAGACAATTAATTTCTTAGCATTGACACAAAAGGTTACAACATTTAAAGTAACTTGCTCTTTTTTCAACCAATAGCATTGTTCAATACTGCACTAAAACCCCAATAACTCCTAAGTCTCCTCCACTTGAGCCACCCACAGCTGTTTGCTAATTGAGCAGAGCCAAAAAAACAAATTTGCAGAGTACATCCCACATGCATTACAGTTCAGAACTGCAATGTTCAAAACTGAACTCAGGACAGGAGTACTCCAATGACTCTCCACTCTCCTACACACACCAGCTTTCCGAAAATACAAGAGACGCTAAAACAACAACACATTTAATACTAGCTCCATTACCTATCAGCATTTTAACCAGGAAAATAACAATGGTATGATCTTTTATTGCACACCGCCCATAGCAATAATAAATATCAGAAACATTTTCATTTAATATAATTGAGATATCATTAAGCACATACTGTAGCTACCCTAACTCATTTGAAGGTAACATATTACTTTTTATATGGCAATTCCTCTATTAAAATATCCTTATTAGGCTATCAGCATTCACATAATATTGCTTGCATTTAAAAATGAATCACAAACAACTTTACAACATTAAACATTAGGGTTAAATGGTTTTCTATTAACAGTTAAGTTATATTATTACTTAACAGAGGACTAGAATATACATTTAAGAAACATCCCAAAGTAAATCACTTCAAGAACATCATTACCCAAAGCATTGTTATCGACTAACAGTCACGTACTAGGTTCTGATGGGTATTCCTGGTTTAGCCACGGAAATGATTTGGGCATGCATGACCTGTACCGGACATGTGCAGTAGTTTGTGTAACAATTTGTAACGCGTACCAGACAATAGCATGACACCAGCCACTAACTTTTCATGGCATAACATACAAATTGAGTGGTATGAACAACGCACTTTTCAGTCCTTAAATTGGCTTTACGGCTATTTATGTAACTGTGGCAAAGTGCCCCGCCCCTGTGTGTATTTTGTGTTGTATGTTGTGTGTTAATGTTGGTGTATAGTCATTGGTACACGGGATATAAATGGGTCTCTGTAACAAGTTTAAAATGTATATTTGTATTTAGGCATGAGGATTGCACAGCACTTCACGTGCAAGTAAAATGTAATATGTGAGCACGGGGAATTGCACTTTATTAATTCACGTGCAGTTGTACCGTGACTCCAATTGAATGATTGATTAGCAATCGAGTCTCGGTACAGCTGCATAAAAGCAGCACGTTTTCACCCACTCGGGGTTGTGTTTTCGGTGAGTGGAGAACAGGATTGGAGACGGAGGTTATAATAATAATATAATAATAATAATAATAATAATAATAATAATATAATAATAATAATAATAATAATAATAATAATAGTTAAAATATCAGCTCACCTTGTTTGTCTTTGTAGTCCGTTTTGTTTGTCTTTTTAATTTGGCGAAAGTGCCGTGTCCTGTGTTTTTGTTTGTTACAACCTTCCCCCCCATCCCCACCACACACACAAAAAAAAGTAATGTTCATCATTATACAGTTTTAGATACTGTGATGCTTTCTTTTTTTTTTTTTAAATCAGTGCTCTTTAGCTGCTTTTGTTCATTTTCAATGAACTATGACATTATTACTATATTCTGCAATTTGGACTACTGACTTTGGATACCGTTTTAATTCTGTAAACTTTTTTTTTTTTTTTTTGTACCTTTTGCTAAATTGCATTGCTTTTTATGTTGTATGCAGTTCTGTGCATGGGAAACATTTAGATTTAGTTTTACTGTTGGGTCATTAATGAGGAATTTTACATACTGCTGCAATATGTACTGCATTTAAAAGTATGTACTGTAGTACAGTCCACATGTCATCTCTTTTGGCTAGTAACATTTTCAGAACCATATCGTTCTGAAATGAAATACTATTTCTGTTGAAAATATAGTACTGTACCAACAAAACCAAGTACAGTACATCTAAATGGAAGCCTACTTATTTTAAAACACAGTCCTTTCAGCTATGAATTTTTGACATTGTACCTTTTTTGTGTTCCCTGAAAAACGGCCTGGGTTGGAATGGACCAAAATGAAATAATCAGATGGTCAATGGTCACATGCTTTTAACCATGAGTGAAGTTAAAATTTTAGAGGACCAGATATGCGAGTGCTGACTGTGTGAGTGTGTGTCTATATATATATATATATATATATATATATATATATATATATATATATATATATATATATATATATATATATATATATATATATATAGAGAGAGAGAGAGAGAGAGAGAGAGAGAGAGAGAGAGAGAGAGAGACACACACACACACAAGAAATTCATAGGATTTCAAGTCTGGCTGGGTTAAACGTCTTGATTTTCCTGCCATCGCTAATTAATTTTCCGAATGGAATCCAAGCCTGCAGATCCAGTCTCTCACTTAATATGCAGCGATGTTTGCCTGTTACTGGCTCACCTGACCACCCCCCCTACACTGAATAGTGACTGGATACCTGTATCCACCTTTAGATACAGAGTGCACAGAGGGCATTCCTACTTCAATGCATGTGGGTGTTCCAAAGTGTATTTATTTTTCTATTTCAATGGCCTGCTTGCAACAGTGGCATCACAATAACATATTTGTCAAGGATTGAATTCCCCATAGCAACAGCATTTTTAGAGTATAAGACAAAACAAAATCGCTAAATTAAATATATGGTGAGTAAATCCTTAATTACGCATGTGATAAACAGAAAACGTAATGGTTATTTCTGGTTAACTCAAAAATAATCAATTTGTATCCAGAGACAAACAACTCAGGGCTTAGACCTGTTTTTTTGTTATGTTATATAGTTTTTTGTGATTTACCCCCTTAGAATCACTGTGTATCCTCTCTATAACCAGACACCATTCACCATCATGTTCTTCTGGCTAGGTGTCTTTACTGTAGACTACTGTAGATCCGCATTACACAATATTATTAAACACTGACTTTCACACATTTAAAATTGCAATTAACTGTAATTATTTGCAAGAGATGAGACCATTAAAAAAGCACAGCAGTATCAAATCAAGATTCTTACTGTAAGTTAGTGCTGCACGAACCAATTACTTGATTATTTGAACTGAGCTCTCCACTTGAATCAGGTGCTGACAATCAGGTGAGGATCATTGGCTTCAATTGGGCTAATTTACCATTCAAAGTGAAACAAGTGAAGAAGCAACTGCTCAGCTTCATCAAAGCTCATCCATTCTTACAACACCTCCTGTAACAGATTGAATTATTTTAACCAAACATGTCATTGAGATCAGGGGGTCAGCCTTGTTGCCCTTCTCTGTACCTTCCCTACTGCTAATGAGGCAACCTTAACTAGACACTGTATTTAGGGTGGGGTCTTCCTATAGAATTATATAGTCATATCGGCATACAGTCTGTCTCTGTGTAGAGTCTACTGTCACTGGGAATAATTGCTATTTCAAAGTACTGGTCTGCTGTTCTACGTGACCTACCAAATATCTACCAAATATGCCTCAATAGGAATTCTAAGAAAGAAAACTCTAAAGATAAGCTAACAGGGGAAAGAATTTGTTTCCCCTCTTGAGAATTTCTTTATTTTGTAAGCATATTAGTTTGCTTAATCTAAAAATAGCACACATATTTTAATGTCACATTTTTGTTTCAAATATCCCCAAAATAATAGTCTGCTACATGCGACACAGTCATTCCTTCTCAGGCCCCTAATGCCTGGAACTACAAGAGCAGAAGACTTCTGGGACAAACTCCAAATTTCAACAAATGTCAAAGTGAAAGAGTTTCAAAAGAAAACACTTTACTCTGAGATTGTATGAGTAGGCCTGTACATTGACCATAAATAATCACAGCCTTGAACAGCCACATAATACAACGGGACACATTTTGTAATAAGCACTGCTTGATTGAGCACTAACATCTTGTCAAAAGGCATTCTTCAGTAGTTCCCAATCACTTTGCTTTAAATGTCAATGGTGCAATTCTGGTAAATAAAGGTGTCTAAACTTATTGGTAGAAGGTGGTGTTACAGAGCTGGAATTATGATATTATCAATAATTAGTCTTGATTATTAATTGTACCGAAAAATTATTATCGATAATCATATTTAAATAAGTTTTTAATGGTCATATAAAGCTAAAAAGTATCAGCGCCACACTACCAAGATATTTTGTTCCTCTCGCTTCCTGTAGACAACCAGTTTATCTACAAGGAGATGCCGGTGAGCTTGTTACAGTAAGTGCCACAAAACTGAACTAGGAACAAGTGAAAAGCAGACAGAAAAATAGAAACACTGTGCGAGGGAAAAATAACTATTATACTAAGGAGGCAAAAAGTCACAATTAACGGGGGTTCATACATAATTTAAGACAATTTTAGAAGATAAATCCACAATTACTTCATTATCGTGCAGCTGAGTGCACTCACTGCTCTTCAAAGGCAGTGACAGTTATTTTCATGTGACCGTTTGCTAACACCAAAAATGCCATTGTAGACAAATGCAGCAGTGCCAGCATCAAAAGGAGCTGCAGCCTTCAACTGCTCTCCATTAACAATACTGTAGCATCCTTCCAGAGCTTTGTCTGAGCATCACACAGCAGAACAATAGGTTGCTAAGGCAACAGCATTAAAAAAAAGCCCTAGCTTGTGTGAAAGCTATAATAGCCCAACTATATTCCATTTTTATAAAATCGCACTCAGTGTACTGCTTCCTTCACCACAACGCCTCACCGCACACATGTGTGAGCACATGCCTGGAAGGCTTGAAGAAAAATGCAGGATAACAGAAGTTTGTTCTGGTTGATGAGAGGATTAAAAGCAGCAGGCTTGTACAGAACAACAATGGGCCATTTATAGAAACACTCTGTACCGATAAAGCTTGACAGTGCAAGGGGTCCTGGTTATAACATTGTGTTCCTCTATAAACACGCTATATTTATATACTGTATCTCTACCACAGAATGCAGATGGACTCTCATACAGATAGATAGATAGATAGACAAATAGATAGATAGATAGATAGTATGAATTTGAATTTTATATGTTTAAACATATAAATTCCAAAGAAGTGGTTAAAAATTGAATAATATGATAAACGCATATTTTTTAATGTATTCATTTTAGTTATCGTCCTATGCAGCAGTCCGCCGCGTATCCTGCTGCTGTGGTGCCACAGTAAGGAGGAATTATAAAAAGGAAGGGGGTTGGCAATTGCCTCCAAGTAGCTTTTCTAATTGGTGCAACAGAAAGATTGACAATGGGGTCGGTTCTATTCTCGGTCGATCTGGCGCTTCATTGGTTCACTCTATTTTTCTCCTCTAGTAGGCATGGTATAGTATCAATTCCATGGTGTAAAGGTTTAGTTTATTCACTTTCTGCCCACAGGGCCAGCATGGGTAGTGTAGTACAACTGTGAAGAGAGACATTGATCAAGACACAAATAATAACACAAATGATTTTAAAAAGAACAAATTCAATTTTTTTTTGTCTATTAATTTTTAGTATTACATGCAGGACAAGTTATAATAAAAAAAAATATAAAAAAATAAAAAATAAAAAATAATAAAAAAAAACACCTTTATTAAAAATGTGTACGGATGAATCCACCGGCTAAACTAATGCCATAAATTAATTTCAATATATACTTTGGTGTCTGCATTTTATATTTGTATTTTTTTTACTTTGTAGTTAAGTATTTGCGATGTTCAAATGTTATTTGCTTATTTAGGGTTTTTTTGCTTAGAAAATACTAACCAGTGCTGTCAATATACATTATAATGTAATATAAATAGTGTGTGTATGTAGACACGGTTTAAATGTTTAAACGCTGACACCTGCATAGTATTTAAACGTTCATAAAAATGTACCAAAAGCACATCCAATAGATATATAGATACAGGTAGTGGACAAAAAAAAAAGGTAACAACAATGTAAAGTCACTTAATAGGGTGTTGGGCCACCACATGTGGCCAATACAGTCTATATGTGCCCAACCTCTAGAATTCTGCAGGCGGGGTGCGGCACCATTCTTCCACAAGAAAGTCTATCAACTCTCGCCTGGTTGATGGAGGTGGGAAACACTGTCTCAGGTGTCGTTCCAGAATATCCCATACGTGCTCGATTGGGTTCAGATCTGGTGACTGAGAAGGCCATGACATATGAATAACATCAGTGTCATGCTCATTAAACCACAGGGTGACCACACATGCTCTGTGGATGGGGGCATTGTCATCCTGAAACACATCCCCCCGGCAGGAAAGAAACACTGCAACGGGGTGAAGATGATCATTCAGTACCATTAAGTAGCGATTAGCACTGACCTTGCCTTCCAAGGCAATGAGTGCACCCAAACCATGCCACCCCACAACATTACAGAACCACTAGAACCATTCACTGTTGGAACCCAGCACTCAGGACAGTAGAGTTCTTTAGGTTGGCACCACACATGCACTCGTCCATTTGTTGAGAACATGTTGAAGGATGATTCATCTGCACTTCGAATTAATGCACAGATATCACGATCCTGGAGTATGCGCTTCCACCCACTGTTGCCCTTTACTGATGATGTCTTTCACTCAGAGTTCCATGAAGACATCACCTTGGACACTGTTGCTCGTAAAACATCAGCAAGTTGAGGTGTCTTGGTCACTGAAGCTCCTGCCAAACGCGCCCCAACAATCACCCCTCTTTCAAAGTCATTGAGGTCTCCTCTTGCAGCCATGTTAGCCATAATTATAGGCAACCAGGCCTGCCCTGCATTTTTATACATGACCCTAAGCATGCTGGGATGCTATTTGCTTAATTAACGCATGAGGCACACCTGTGTGGAAGCCCTTGCTTTCAATATACTTGGTGTCCCTCATTTACCCAGGTGTTTTTTAAATGAGGATGGCCAGGGGTTTGTGTGTTCAAGTTCAATGTATGGAAAATAAAGTATACTTAAATCTACATTAAGCAGCTGAATTTGTATAATCTCTTTCCTTAGATCAAGCTGTCCATCTGCTTAGCAATGTCAAGTAATTTGGAACAGGTCGTTTGTAGATTTAAAAAAAAAAAAAAAAAGGTCACTTAGAATCAGCTCAACAAGGTACAAGCTAAACAGCTTTCTAGTATGGAGACATTTTCTGTTTTTGGTTTGGCTATTGAAGAAAAAGGTTTTGATAGTAATATATATATATATATTCCAGAATGCATGAAAACATTTTGGATAAAGGCCGAAACTATAAATGACATGTTATGTTGGGGGAAACCAACATAACTATGGTTTGGACTGGGCTTTTCATTAAACAATATGAAGCTCAGATGTATTGATGTATTTATTGAAGAGTAAAGAGCTAAATGTCATGCCTGCAAAAGCATAACCCTAACAGAACACAGATGTCAGTTTGCCTGAGAAGCTTGGCTAGTGGTTAGAAAGCTATTTTAATCGCTGAGAGTTACTGGGCTCCAATCCCTTTATTTTTATTTTTATTTTTTTTTGTGAACAAGCAACAGCGACGTGCCTGTTTCCAACACCACAATATGGAAATATTGATTTTAATATAATATTCCCAAAGTCCTTGGATACAGATAATCTAAGCATACAGTCTGCCGGGGGAACACACAAGTGGATGAGTTCCTTGTGTTTTGTAACCCGGGGTTCCTGTAAGATTAAACTCTATGCAATGCAGAGACTGAAAAGCCAGGATCTCTCTTCATGACCCAGAATAAGATCCAGGTCTAGTCTCCAAGGGTGTGCACTGAATTCCCTTCAATCACAGTCACAGACAAAGCTCAGGTCATTTAAAGTTTCTAGCAGTATTTAAGTATTTCTATATTTTCTAAACAACTGTTTACTTAAAGAGTAGAATCACATGTCGATTTAATAGTTTTAGCTGTATTTTTTATAAATACATGTCACGAGTTAGTTGTAATATATTCTGACCCATATTATTACTTTATATATTCTATAGCCCCTTTCACAACAAATTGTCCATATTTATGTTTTGAATGTAACCTCTTATTGTCCACTTTACAGTGCTTGTTTTAATTTGTGATACATATGGTGACTGTTGACAAAGCAACCCAGGCAGGCACTGCACACTGAAGACGGTGATGACGTAGGAAGGAGTCTAATATGAAAAATATTAGTCACATTAATACATATGAACGTAACTAATACCACGATTTATTTTTTCCAGTTTAGTGGTCTGTAAAGAGAGAGAGAGAGAGAGAGAGAGAGAGAGAGAGAGAGAGAGAGAGAGAGAGAGAGAGAGAGAGAGAGACTGACTAACCAAGTTTTAATCAGCAGGCTGGAAGTTACTATTTGCCCCTATCAACCCAAGGATCACAGAGACCCGATTCATGGAGGCCTGAGTTAGATTGGGATGGTTCTAATGGAATCCAGTGTGATTTTAAATTTCTGCTAAATACTATTATTACACTACATGATGCTGCTGAACTAGGATGATAATGTCACACAGTGTGTGTGTGTGTGTACAGCCCTTTTAAAGCACTGCATGCTGCCAGCAATTATTTTGATTCAACTGTGCTCCATTTTGTTAAGCTCAAATTCCTTTTTAAAATCTAAATCATACATTGCAACTCTCAATTTCAGAACTTTATTAAATAGAGATTTACTCAAGTTACCAAGTACTTCACTGATATGTGGTCAGGTTTTTCACCAGATCAGGAGTCTGTTTATACAATGTCACACTGGATTTGCTAGAAACAGGGTAAGATTTTGGTTGGCCCATCTTCCCTTGTTTCCCTTCAATTTTTTAAATATATTTATTTATTTTTTACTATGCAAAATACCAGTTGACATCTTTTGTTATGACTATAATATGCATGGACCCTACTGACCAATTTTAAATTGTGTTATGAACTTAAAAAAAAAAAAAAAAAAAAGCAACAGTTTTAAAGGCAAGCTGTAGCATGTTGCTAGGTTTTCAGCTAGAGGCAGTGACTCCGGTCAAGTTAGTTAATTCGGGTTCACACAGAAAACATTGTTCTGACAAGATCGTCCATGTTACAGAAAGGTAAGTCTTATTTTCATAATAACGAATAAGACGTGTTGCACTGAGTACGATCTATTATGTTAATGGATTGCCATACGCACGTCCATATCGTACCAAAAGGTAATTTGGTTATAATATTTAATTATTTGATCATAATAATTTTATTGTCACAAGATCAAAATAAAAATAAATCAAAAAGGGGTGGAAACTATCAAGTTTTTAAAGCAAGATTTTTAAAAAAAAAAAAAAAAAAAAATATATATATATATATATATATATATATATATATATATATATATATATATATATATATATATATATATATATATATATATACACACACACTATTTATTTATTTCAGCTAGGTAACTTTAATAATTACCTTTAGTACTAAAACAACAATAACATGTTGTACATACCTCTTGTACACAGCATAAAAGGGAAAAAAAGTGTACATTTACAAAAGGTTATCAAAAATATCCAAAAAACGCTAAATCAACAACTGTGAAGTAAAACTACACGCAATAAAACAAGCAAACAAACCAAAAAAAACGTGTTCTAGTTCTAAAAGCCAAGAATTTCTAACACCATTGCCAGAGCAAACAAATATTATAACATGTTTCACTGGCTATCAAGCTGAAACTGTTTCCCAATCTCAAGCAGTTTTACTGGGAATACATTTCTTTTTATAAGAGATGCCAAAAGCTACAACTTATTGGGACTAGTCAAGGGAGCCTTTGCAGTTCTGATGTCAAAAAAAAAAAAAAGCAAGCATTTCTTTGTCGCTTTGTTGACATCTTGCAAGCTTATGACTTTTTTTTCCCCAGTATTAAACATTTCAAATACTAAACCAATAAAGAAACGATGCCAACTAAAAAGCAAAAAAAAAAAAAAGTTGGAATACTACTGTGTAATAATGCAGCCAATTCAAATGTGTAAATTGTGGAAATGGAGAATACTTGTTATGACTTACTTAAGAAAATCACTAGGGATACCACTTAACCTGCCAGTATAAACCACAAGCGGAAGCAACACTACTCTGCCTTGCAGCAAACTCATAGGGTTTGAATGTCAGACTTCCACGATTGCTGGGAACAATTCTGTGTCAACATGTGATTGCCTCAACAGGTGACTGACTTGATAAACAATACAGCAAACACCCGGCCAAGCCTCACCTTTGCTTGGGTGCCGAATTCCTGGCTGATAGCCAATGGGTGGAAACCGGAACCTGAGGCATCCACAGCTTGTGGTAACCGATGCCACCCAGGAGCAGGTATGAAGCAGCCAGCAGCTGTCTTCTAGGTGTGATTACCAGACACTTGTATTTATGGGTTCCATATTTGGGATGGCCATCTGTTTGGACTAGATATTTATTTCTCTGAACGTGTGCTTCTTATTTCTTGAATATGAGGACCGACAGACGCCACATAACTGCAATTAATTAGCAAGCAGCTTCAAAATATCATTATAGTTGCTTGTTTTTATGCACTTTACTGCATGACGTGTGTTATCACTCTGAATAGGTTTAGTTGGTCCAAAATCAAGTTACATTTTTCTCTAAATCTGCCTGTACCCAGTTTTGAACTGTCTTTGAGCTTGTGACAATTTCAGGTCTACCACAATACTCAACATATACAGGTGAGTAAGTGAGACAAGAGTGTTGAAAGGTTATACTGTCACAAAATTTTACTGGAATGAGGACGTCTCTTCCTTCAGTGGACAAGCTGAATGCAAGTTCAAAACCAGGTAAAAGGCAGATTTAGAGGAAAAACAAGAACTAACATTGGGGCAACGGAACCAAGACTGCCAACAACATAAACAGTCAGAAATGACATTTGCTTACTCTTTCATGCACCTGTCCCTGTATGGTTTTGGTTTTGACAAACGCCTCAGTATAAAAAAAATAATAATAAATAAATCACAAGCTGTGAAACAAACAGCATAGACTGGCACCAAAATCTTTCCTCGTTCTGTGAAGATGTGTCATATTCCCTCTTATTCCAACTTCTTCTGCAAGGTTTTCACCCCACTACAGTACTGCAGTTCAGCATGGCTTCATTCTGTTAAGACACCACCCTCCCTCGCTTTCAACTATTTACAAGGCCTAACTATAAAGAATCTGATTCGTCAAATGTTTCTATTTTTTTTCCTTTTAAAACAGAAATCATGATAAGTACAAAGACAATGTAAAAAAGTCTCTAGTTCCTATCTTCCTATATATGAATCCTATTGCCCTTTCACAAATGACAACAGTCACTACAGTCACCTGATGAGGTGAACTTACTGTTTTGGATGGTTGTTTAGTCCTCTGATAGGTACTAATGTTTTGCAATTAGACAGAACGTATGCCAATTCCTGTAACAACTTGTGCTTAATGGAGTTTGGGGGCACACAGTGACTGTGCTGGTGTTCGTTATCCTTCGCTTCTCTCCAGATTGATCCTTTGAAACATTAAAGCAACACACCTGCCTGGGGTCTAAAGTCCTAAATCACCTTGTTTTGGTTTGTTTGATTAGGAACTGATTACACCCTGGTTGGACAAGGGACTGCAATTGTTAGAGGTTTATCGTAATGGATTTAGGGTTTTCCTTTATGTTTCCAAAACCCTGACAGAAGTCTGCTGTAGCAGCTCAGTGGGAGGAGAAGTAACCTTGAGCCTTGTAACCCACTCCAAACCACACTTCTGACGCAGACAGCCTCCCAACCCACCCCCACTGTGCTGTAACACATTAAAAGAAACCGCATAGCGTCTTCCTGTGTTCTTTAAGAACCCTGCCATTTCAACAGCAGCCTCACTGGAGTTTTAGTGACTACGGTCGAGTCGTGCAGCTGGAAGCCTTGCTCCAACTGGAGAGTTTTGTGTGTGTCTGAGACTGCTGTTTTCTATCCCTGTCACAATAAAGACTGCATTTAGATCTTTGGACACCTGGATGGATCTCTTATGCCGGTGCATTTTAATTTCACTGTGGTAACCAAGAGCCTGGGTCTATAGCACTTTGTTTTTGAATATGAATATGAACGTGCTCTCAATGCATCGATTACGGTCAACTATTCCCTGTCTAATATTCTATTAGGAAACTGGTTGCTGATTGAGCTTCTAATAAGAATGAGAACTTCAATGTCTCATCCTTGAGTACATAATTATTCATACAATCAATCTTTATTAATCAATATAAATAACATACACTGTATAACTTATTGCATTAAAATTAAAGTATTAAAAGGGGTGCTCACATATAAAACACACATATACTGTACAGTATTGCTTTCTTGTTTATTTCAATAGTAACATCTCCCACAAACATATCATACCCTGAACATTAGTGTCTCTAACCAGACAGAGTAGGTCACTTTGACATTCATTCACAACGTGCCGAGTAGCTTTTCAGAGCAAAGGCCAGTCCACTGGTTTCTAGCCAGCTACAAATAACTTCTGGGTAGTTCTAGGTTATAAAAGTATATAAAAAAGGTGTGTCAGCACACTGTGCGAAGACATTCAACTGTAGTCAGTTATATTTATTTTACTTCTCTTCATAAAAACACTCTTATGTCTGCATAGGGTACTGCAGAGCACACCCATTGGTATCAGAATAGAAACATTGTATTGAATACAGTGTGGTTATGCTAAACAGATCACAATTTAAGTCACTACAAAGAGAGCAAGATTTGGTCATGTGCCTCTGCGTTATTATTATTAACCAGTGTACACAAAATACAGAGGGGCCTCATAATCCTGTAAGAAGCGCACAGTAACTGAAAGATTAAAATACTTGAATAAAAAGTTTATCTTTTTATAGCCAAATGCAATCCGGAAATGTCTACTGGACAACAGTTATTTGCAGGAGTTTAAAAACATTTAAAGAGACCATGTATGGTTTTGAACGCAGTTGTGCAAAAAGCAAACCCACGATTACCACACAGTAATTAGTGTGTTTAGTTTTACTAGGTCTCAATCAACTGTTTGCTAGGTGGTCAGACACAGCAAGCAATTCAAACTTGTGTCTGCTTGACGAGGAACCAGAACTGAAACGCTGTAGCCTGTGGTTTAAATTTCAAAATACATAGCTTATTTTACTGAGGGTTTTGCAACACAATCATTTTGATGCAGTTTTGGGAAACTGAAGTCTCTGAGGTGGCGAACTGCAAATAAACAACCTATATGTTGAACTATTTCTTTGTGAAATGGGAAAACAATGGGCCTTTAGACTGAAACTGGAATGGCCAGAACACAGAAACCAAGGAAAATTATCCCCAGGTTTAACATCACCCTGCATATTATCACCACATTAAAATCTCCTACCCAAAACACAATTATTTAATAATATCACTTATGATCACACCCAGTTAATATCACACATGTATTGCCACTGATTTCCACTCACTTCATCACCTTAGGTAATAAAAGCACAGGATCTGAAGGATTACATGCAAATAAGTTGTTGTACTGTATTCAAACATTCTGGCAAAGTAGCACAATATAGCATATAGAATAATGTGTACATTTACAGCTTTCTTTTCTTGATTATAACAATGTGCTGTACATTAAAATCAATGACCACTATTGCAACCAATGCAATACATAGTGCTATAGTTCAAGTTAAACGCAAAAAGCACCTATTCAGTGTTTGAATGCATATTTCGCCAGGACTCCGCTTATGTCACCTTTTTTTTTTTCCTAGTCCCTTAGAAGTGATCGAATGTATTAAACAGAGAAAATGTTTCCTACCATACAGAACAGGAATATATAGACAGGGTTAATTCATAGAACTAAGGTTTGACCAGGATGTTTAGACAAGACCGAATGCTCCTTGGGACTCAAGGACAATGGAGGTACAAGTAAAAGGGGACACTGCATGTCCAGCAGGAGGGGAAAGGATGTTGTTAAGAGCCTCATGACTACAGCGGCATTTGGTTTGAAAACAGCTCCAAGTCACGATGCTGTGCATGTGCTCTTCGAGTCATGCAGAGCCCTATAACTCAGGCAGGCTCAACACCTCCTGCAAGCTCAGTACTGTAGCTATCTGGAGTAAAACGTACTGTAGTCCTGGCAGCAATTATGTATGTAACCCGACAGGGTCTCATCAAGCTTCTGTTAAAAGCCAAATGTTGAATATATTTTGTGCTTTCTGAAACTGTGTATATTCTGTACATATGGGCCCTGATACAGATCTGTTTATTTTCTTGGGAATGGATGCCACTAATTCTTTCATAACTATTGAAACCCAAGCCTCAGGCCCAATGTTTCAAAATATATTTAATATATATATATATATATATATATATATATATATATATATATATATATATATATATATATATATATATATAATATATATAATCGATGCAGGTGTCAATTCAAAATTTAATTCTAAATCAAAATTTAATTCTAAACATGAAACATCTGGAGCAACCTTTTTTAGGAAATTATATGAAGAAGTTAAACAATTATTATTGTGAATTATGCTATCAATTTTATTTAGTGACACCATTTGATTTGAACCAGAAAGTTTTAGGCACCATGTTGCTAGTATTATTATTATTATTATTATTATTATTATTATTAGTAGTAGTAGTAGTAGTAGTATATAAATACTAAAAGAAACATATGCAAATGTTTAAGACATTAAAAATACATTTTAATCAAATAATTTGTCATTGAATGTTTATTTTAGTATTTCAGTATTTAGCACTATTGATTGTGATATATGAAATAAATTACATTTATCTACAAATTGCAGTTTCTGTATCTGTAGAAAATAACACAGGATCGCAGAAAAAGTCTATACATTACAACAATTAAACATAATATTCTCCTGTGCCACATATTTGCTAATTTAGTACTAAAATTTCCAATGCATGTTCTCTCTGGCTTGTGTTTAATTGGGTTGCTGGGATGCACTCGGTAACCAGGAGTGCTTTGTTCATTTACAGTACCTGCCTTTTGTGACCAGGACAAGAAACCTTGACAATCCCCCTTTTACAGTGTTTCTGAATGAAGTCTTTCTTACCATAACTGACCCAGCAGAGATGCCAGTCTGTTGTACAGACTAGTCTGGTGTCAGGTGGAAACATCCAAAGAGCAGGTGATATCATTAAGCATATGTATCATTAGCATACCCAGTGCGTGTGTGCAAGTGATTTGTTTACTGTCTGTATGAAAAAAAGCATCTGGTTTATGTACAGAATCGCCTTTTACTTCTGCCAAACTAAAACTATACAGCTTCATTAAGAGTCATTACTTAAGAAATCCAGGCAGAGTAAGCATATTTCCAGGGATGGAAACAGTGTTTTTTTTTTTTTTTGGCATGTCCTTTTGAGACCACAAAGGTGCTTTAAACTTTTGAGTTTTTAAAAAGTCAACAGGATGTGATGACTGAAACTGACGAAGTGAATCTAAACCAGAAGACAAATAAAATAGTTAAGATAACTGATATTTCAGACTGGTGCTTGATTTACTCCTTTCCTGATTATTTAAAGGACACAATCACATGTCTAACCACATGCGTTATGAATGTGTTTTCTCATGGTTTACTTGATAACACCGTGTAACAATTTTTTTTTTTTTTTTTTGTTCCTGGGTAGTAAGTGTTATTTCCTAATTGCTTATGCCTCAAAAGTAAAGAAAATGGCTATTATTCCCCACAAACTTTGCTTTTGTGACCAGGACAAGTACATTTCAAAATATCACTATTTCCAGTGAGAAAACTGGTGATTTTGTGTCTTTTCGTTCACATAAAGTCAGAAAAAAACAACATATGAATCCAAATTAACATGTATTTATACTAAAGTAATACAAAAATGACTACAAAAGATTTAGAAGTGAGTAGTTTTTCGAGACTTATGATTATACTGTATTTACGTAGTAGTTAGATGCACCAGCTTCCTGGTTCCTATATTTCATATGACATCAGAGTTATGTGGTTATCAAGCACGACCCAATGGTGTTATTTTCTGTTGCTCACAGCATGTCTACAACAAACCAAACCATCTGTAGATAAATTCCCCCCTAGTTTCGCTGTTTGTCACACAGAACATGGCAGCAGGAGGTTTTTGTTGAGAGACAAATATTACTGTCCATTTACCCAATTGTTAAATATTACTGGCCCAACTAAAACTGTCCATGACCTGCATGCAACTCTAGTCACGGTCCACAGGCGGATTACTCCACTTTCTGTAGGGGTGTCATCTCTCGAATTAGCTATTCTGTCAATGTCAGCTTATGGCATTACAAACATAATTTCCCCATAAATTACATTTGTGATCTAATCACAGTTTTATTAGAAGCCATTTCCTTCTGTATTTAAATAACTCTAATAACGTACAGTCACTGTGACATTTTAAATACACTGTCGAGGTAATAGACAAGCAGTTCCACAGTTTTGAACACGAACAATATGTTCAAATACAAAGCTTATCAATCAACAGTCGCACAGAGAGGAATTTAAGTAAATACTTCAAATTTGTTGCATTATTATTTCAATAAGACTTTTACGGTGCATCGGCTTGTACAAACGGCTTTATATTGCAGCAAAGGGCAAGAGCTAATTAAGACAGGGTTAATCCAACCCAAAATGGTTATTGAATTCATGCATGTGTTTAAAAATTATCTTACCCTATCAGTAAAGTGGAGTTACTGTGAAGGGGAACTGCATTCTAGATAAAAGTCCATTTCAGAATGCTTTGTGAAATACAATTACACTTTTACACACCTTAATTACATTTACCAAAGAGGTGGGACTGTTTTTTTTTTTTTTTTTAAACAGCTGAGATCAAAAGCTCTAAAAACCACAAATGCAGACAGCCTGGCTCTTTTGCACTGTGGTTAAGACACTCTCTTCCAGTGCATGAGGTGATCAGTTTGCACCAGCCTCCACCCTGTTACATCTACACATTTTCTATTCTTGCTTTTGAACACTAAAGCGTTCACAATACATCAATTACTGTTTCTTATTGGTTGGTCTGATATTTAATAAGTAAATTTAATAGTTGCAGACTGCATCTGATGTATTCTGTAATCTTTTTTTTTTTTTTTTTTTTAATTACTTGATACTGTGGGGATAAATCTGCTGGTAAGACAACTAAAAATCCCTAAAACCCAAGACAATTATAATCTGAAATTAAATTTGCAGTGGTGCCAGTCCTGGTTTCAGAGATGCAAACTTTAACCAACTGATTACCAAACCACTGATCATTAAGAAAAAAAAAATGCATTAGAGATATTTGATTAGACCAACAATATGTCTCTTCCTGCCGTGACGCATAACCAGTAAACCTCCCTTTTTGCGTTTCACATAAACCACACCCTTTCCCCTCCACAAGCACAAAAATTCATTTTTTTAAAAAACAAACATAAAAGTCCTGATGAGCTACTACCAGTTTTTTTGTACTGTAATGGAAAATTGTACAGGTTTCTGGCTCTGCTTCTTACAGCTCTCTTGATCAGTGCCCTCTCATGTACTGTTCACTTCCCTTATGAACGTTTACCATAGTAAAAAAAAAAAAAAGAAAAAAAAAAACATAGAAAAGTGTCATAAAGCACAGCGAAAGCATGGGAAACAGTTGTAAGCACAGAGAGGTACTGTAAAACTTTGTTGAAAGACATGTCAAACCATGGTAAGCTGTGGTAAATGCATAACATAACCACGAGAAAAGAATGGGGGAAAATGTAAAATGACAGGGATTCTTTTCTTTTCTAAGGATTAGATTGGGTGGTATTGTACAGACAGTATTCTGTATGTCATGGTATACAAATGCATTTTATTATAACAGTCTGCAGCTGTACTCATTATTTTCAAAATGTAAAATGGAAGACTTGAAGCAAGATTTAAGTACAATGCTAAGGCCTTGTGCCCCTTCACAATCTCTAGCATTCTCTGATGAAGGCTGCTCGTTGATTTATTACAGCTTTTTTAGCCTCTGCAAGCGTTGCAGGGAAAGCAGTAGGAAGAGGCTGGAGGGTTTCTGAGATAACACATCAGACAGCGTACAGCCTATGATCTGTTTCTGCTCAACAAACTCCCTAATAGGAAAAAGTAACAAACATTTCAAGGAAAAGGGTGACAAAAATGCATTTAGAAAACTAGTTCCCAGTCCACAGGCTAATCGGCTAATCATAAAGCTGTGCTTTTTCATTTACTGGGCATTCACCCTCCTGTTAACTAATAACATGAGCTCTGGGAAGTGAATGTGGGATGTGTAACGCAAAGCTGCTGTTGATACTAAAACAGTGCTGCATCAAGCGTTTGTTTCTTTGCCTTGAAATTCACACATACCAATAATCTCTATATTGCTCATCTCTGTGTGAAAGCAGAGAATTTGCAGCATTGTTTGATGATTCACACAGTTACAGCAGCACTTTTTTTATTAAAATTTTTTCACACGCCAAATTTACATTCGAAGCATGAGGGTTCATCCAGATGTTTAACTTTATGCCCTGTTGATACAGATATGATGACTGAGGAGGGGGTGGATCTGTACAGTTTTATTATTTTTTCCCCCACTATCTAGCTCATGTCCTAGGTGCTACCTCTGCCTGCTGCTGACCGACTTTCAATAACAAAAAAACCCTTATCTGAGAGAGTTGGTGAACACTGTTTCTATAACACAGCACAGTAAATACTTTCAAAATAAAATTGTCATTTTAGAATGTATGCTGTGCTCGACAAGTGTCTATTTAGCTCAAATATGTATTTAATGCACAACTGTAACTGATTACTAAGTATAACAAGCAATCACTAGTAAATACATTTTTAGTCAAGTTTTTAAAAATTATATATTTTTTTAGTTTTTCAGTTAGATACATATTGTATAGATATACATTCATTTTAACATTCAGATAATACAATCAAAAGAGTGTTTTTATGATCAGTACACCAACGACTGAGTATTCCCCATAGAAAACACCACTGTTTGGAATTCAGATATGATGCACATCTAGGTCCATATTTTCTATCAGTTATAGGAATTAAAGACAAACCTGTGTTGTAATGCAGGGGTGGAAATAAGACTCGCATTGCATAGCAGTTTGATCCATCCCTGGTTTTACTACAAGTTTAATCAGACTCTGGGCTTGTAAACTACACACTGTGGCTAATCAAGTTCGTATTAAAACATGGACTGGGTGAAAATGCTATACAATATGAGTCTGATTTCCATCTTTGTAATGGAATCCGTGCTGCACTCATTGTGTTTCTTGTTCAAATATGCACGACCCGCTGTTAGTTTGATGTTAAAGTATCTCTATTCTTATCAGATCTTGTGACCTTAACTATAGGGGAGGTTTACCGTATGGAATATAATGATCATGCCATGAACAATTGTCAGTGGTCAGACTTTATTTTCTAATAGAAACACCAGAATAGTGGAGCCATGTGCCTTCCCGATCAATACTAATCACTGTTAAATAACCCAGCAATCAGCATTCCAAAGTTATTTTAACAATGCCCCATTCACACCAGATCAAAGCAACTGCTCCTTTCAATTTCATTGAATATTCTAACGGCTGCAAAGAACAAGGTGCCACTAAGGGTTTTCACATAAAAAGCAACTTACATGAATTTTTCTGCCCCCCACCCCTTACATTTTTATACTGTTTGCCACTATTCCAAATGGTTAGTATTACAATTTCTCCAATATTGGGTTCTTTTTTGTTAAGTCTGTGTTAAATGCTGTCTATGAGCTTTAATTCTAATTGCTGGGGTGAGACATCTGTTCTTCATTTTACCCATTTTTTGTACAGGTTACTACTCATTTCTTCCTAATTCTGCCGAATATAAAGCCGTGTTGAAATGATCCCTAAAGAAGGTTTGCCCAAAGTTTGTATGTTTTATTTCTAAAATTAAAATTGGTTTGATACAACAAAAACAAATCGCAATGTCAAGTTCATGTGAATTTGTAGAACAGTTCTTTGGAAATGTAAGTAATTTCTACCAAAAAATGTATCAAATCCAGTTCAAAACAAATCAAACTACCACAAGGATATCTCTCCAAGTGGCAAGTACTATCTTGTCAATCCCTAGTAGAGTGTGATCAAACAGTGAGCACAGGTGAGAAGTGTCACAAAATGACTGCAATTGTGCAACACTTGAAGTCTTTTAATACTGAGAGTTTCAAATTTGTGAAAACAGTTCCTTGTTTGATTAATTTCCTAATTGTACCACAGCATGGTCCTTTACCACACAGAGACCAAGTACAGAATGCCATACATCTGTACAATAAGTACAGTACAGATCCATTCAAGTAATGTATAGCTTTTCAGGTGTTTTTATGGGACTTAACTAAAGCTTAAATGGTGTTAGTCAATGAACTTGGAGTTATGAAAGAGGAAATAAATCAATAAATAATGCCTTTATAATCTAAATAATATTTTATGTATGTATTTATTATTTTACATGTAAAAAGATGTATATTAAATGCAGCACAGTTCTGCAAGGATATACAAAGGGGCTGTCTAGCGCTCGAATCAGGTAGGCATGTTAAATCAGGACCACCATACCAAAGAAGAGAATGGACACAACCATCATCAGGAAACCACTAAAAATCAGAAGTGTCTCAATAACAAGAACAAGATTGTCTAGGTATTATTAATGTACACCACTGTACACCCCAGAAAGCACTAGGATTGTAGGAAGATGGTGTCCCTAATAAAACGGGTCCCTCTGTTTGTTTGTACAGGATGTGAGACCTTGACGTTCAGGCCTAGAATCTCAGAGTACACATCATCACTGAAGATCCTATTTGAAATACAGTATGCACCCAGTAGTTTCAAAAATAATTAAAACTAAACTTTTAAAAAGGGGCCAATCAGCCATTGTCCATGATTAGGAGTTTAGCTGAATACACCACTTTGAAAATACATTAATAGCATACTTAAAACAATTAATGCAACAACAGAACGGTGTATATATTGAGAATGGTTAGAATCTGTTACAGGTGTAGTGGTATTTTCAGGTACACGGACAGAAAGTGGTACCCAGCGCGCTGCAGTTGTTTGCGCATGCCTAAACAACTTCCAGGTCTTTTTCATCTTTTTTCAATTTATAATATTTTTCCACCATTAAGAAAAAAGTATGCAAATATTTATCATATTCAATACATTATGTATAGTACATGTTTTTACCGCTGCAAGCTTTGCGATGGACTTCTCATTTTGTCTTGTGGGTCTTGGAAATATTTTTTTTTGTTTGTTTTGTTTGTTTTGGGGTTTTTTTTTTTTTTTTTTTTTTTTATAGAAATTGGATTGTCTGTTTCCAGTTTAAGTTTCCAAAAAAATAATAAATGTATAATTGACAGTAAATGTACCTTTGTTTGACAATAGGAAAACACATCACATCGCAATTGATTGTACCTGTACCAAAATCTCAACATACCACTTTCTAACATTACCCGATCACGTTTTGGTACCTGTACCACATTTTGAGGATGTACCACTTTATAACACTACATTAGTTTAAGACTAACCCCCAAATGAAAACGACCAACTAATCATTACATTAATATCAATAATTATTGTATGTAGAAACGTATGTTCCTAAATACATCATGCTAAATACACCACATTCAGCGATTTGCATTTTTTAAAATAAACCTACTTTAATGTCTTCGTTGTCGACGAGAGACGTATTTCTTTATGTTCCCTGATTTTATATGTGTTAATTTGGTTGTAAACTATACATGATCAGCACAGATGTGTTGTCAGTACAGTAAAAATACACCTAGTCGCAGGTTTCACCGTTTTTATTTATTTTTTTTAATTATTTTATTTTTTATTTTTTGTTTTTGTAGAAACAAGATCTTGTTTTCATATCACGAAACATTGAATGAATGCTATACATCGTCAGTAGATTTAAGCATTACCGCGTTCTGTGTTGTATGTTATTTTAAACCTCCTGAAACAAATTGTAAGCAGTTTGGGTCAGCAAGAACCGATATTTTGAACTGCGAACCCAAAATTAAATACGTTAAATATCATATATTAATGTTCTTTTTGTAATTGGTTTTCTAGATGAATTATATGAGTACCAGTATTATACGAAAAGCACAAATGTAACACTGTAGTAAATTTTACAAAATACACAGTTCATTGTTTAAACAAATGCCACTCAGCTACAATAAAAAACAGGGCAAATACAACGATGTCTTAATTTTCTACTGAATTACAGAAAATGTCTACCAGAAATAATACGCAGCCTTTTTCATTCACACGGAGTGGACTCATTGTAAGGAAACAAGAAATGAAAGAATCTGAATTTAAGAATGAAATCCGTTCTAGTCTGCACTACGTTGGGATCATTATATATATATATATATATATATATATATATATATATATATATATATATATATATATTATATATCTTAACGCAAAAGCTTCCTTAAATATTTGCACAACTAAGCAAATGCTGTGCTGTAATTTGTCATGTCAAAGTCGACCAAACATACAGAACCTAAACAAGAACTGTACCTACACCATTGATAAACAATACCCAGAGCCAATACACCTCATAAATTACATTAAAACTGTTAGCCTATAATAGGGTATGTGTTATTTTGTTCTCGTAATGGCGTTATTGTTGCTATTTTCCATCTGACTGCAATAAATGGAGAATGATGATTGAATTGACGCAACAATTGATTTTAAACATTCTCGGAACACACGTTCCATCTTATTGTAAAAGACACACACACACAAGTATTCAGTAATCTACATATATGTACAGCATATGTGGGTGCTATGACACATATATAAAAGCGGATGTTTGTCATGTAGTCTTGTAGTACAATATGATCATTTGTAGTACTATTGTTTTTTTTTTAGCCTGTGCTATTTTAAATGTCAGTAACAATTACTTACATAAATGAACGCTGTTTGTGTGAAATAATAATAATTTTAAAAAAACAGAGCTAATAACGAAAACATTATTAAATGCACTCCGCACTGCTTTGAATAAAATAACGGTACTGTGGCTATCACAAACACCGAACACCGTCATGTGAATTTGCATTATTAGAAGGGGTCGCTTACAGTAGCAGATGCCAGACTCTTATCTGTCAGGGTCAAGTGGTGGGGTTCCCTTCTCCTCAAGAATTTGGAACTGAGGATCTTGCTGAGAAAGGTCCTGGGGTGTCGGATGACACAAACCTGTATGTCCCCTTCCTGAAGTAATTTATACCTCATCCCGTTGCAGTGGAGCAAGGCTCTCCGACACAGAGCTGCTCCCATTTTATTCCCGTCCGGTGGTCCAGAATTAGACACCTCACCCAGCAAGGGCTTGCTTTCGTCTGTCTGGAGCTGGTGCTGGTTATTGTGGAGATCGCCGCCTCCACCCGTGCTACTATTGAAATCCATAACAGCAAGCACCGGGTTCCTTGCCGTGTTATATTAATCCAGGATCAAAAAAAAATAAATAAATAAAATAATAAAAAAAAGAACGCCGTTCGAAGAGAAACAATGGGGATAGGGGAAAGAGACAAAGAGAGAGTGGACACGGAGAAACCGAGGAAACCAGAGGGGTGACGAAAAAGGACAATCCGAGTCCACTCTCAATAGATCCCCATTAAATTGTTCACCTCCCGGTGATTTTTTGGGTCCACCAATATTTACTTTTCAAAGGCCATATTATTATCCATAATACGAGGTTGCAATTGATAGATCCAATAAAAACAAGACAAAGACTATGTTCGTGTTTCCTCTTAATGCCTGATCGGAAGGGGTTTTTTTTTTTTTGTTTCTTTTTTTTTTTTTTTCCCTTGGTAGAAAGAGGCAGTTGGTGAAAGATTGCAGAAGCTACAAATGTCTCTGGTTGGTCTCGGTTAGGTCACGTGCTGTCAGGATGACGTCAATTGAGTGCACAGCGGATGCCCTGTGTGTCTATCTTCAGGGAGAGCAGCTTTAATCAAAACAGATAAGAGAGCTCCATTTACAATAATAATACAGAGCCATCTCCATATGTACTATCGAAACCGCACTCGCATGTGTATTTATACACATAGCCCTCATTAAGACTTCAAGATACAGCGCTTTCTTACCAGAATTCAATCATGGCTCCTCCGTTTAGGTATATTTCAGTGGTAATCTACAGATCAGTACTTTTAGCTATGTACTGTTTATTCTGAATTAAAAGAAAATCAATTTGGTAGAGTGGTTTAACTGGGGTATTGTCTGTATTTGATCACAAACACCCGTTCTTTTCCAGTTGTAGTGTGCGGGCACGTGTCCATTGTGCAGGGAGGACCGGACCACCACTGAATTTTTGTGTCTGAGTTGTCAAAGTCTCTAAACCACATGTTAATTTATTATTTTGTCACAATAACCTAGAATGTTCCTTTAAAAAAACACAAAAAATAAAGACCCAATACCAATATTTAGAAATGCTAAAATACACTTTTTGTTTATTATTTTCTGTTTTTAAGAATAACAGAAAGCAAAACAAAAAAGAGTAAGTGAAACATTTTAAAAACATAGCCCAAAATGTGTCCATAACAGTATTTTGTAAAGCATTAACATGGGACTTTCTTATTTTACAAAGTTTATTTTGTATTTCTAAATGTACCACTATATATGCACACAGTGCCTATAGAAAGTCTACACGTTTTCACGTTTTGTTGCCTTGTAGCCTGGAATTAAAATGGAATAAAATAGTTGTATTGTTTTTTTTTTCATTTTTCTACACATCCTACCCCACAACTTCCAAGTGAAAAAAATATTCTAGAAATTTGTAGAAAATTAATTAAAAATAAAAACTGAAATAGCTTGGTTGGATAAGTGTCCACCCCCCTTCAAAATCACACACCAAGTTAAGTGGCTTCCACCTGTGTTAAATTCTAGTGATTCACATGATTTCAGGATAAATTCACAAGTTTCTGTAGGTTCCCTCTGCTGGGTAGTGCATTTCAAAGTAAGGACTCAACCATGAACACCAAGGTGCTTTCAAAATAACTCCGGGACAAAGTTGTTGAAAGGCACAGATCAGGGGATGGGTATAAAAAAAAAACAAAGGCCTTGAATATCCCTTGGAGCACGGTCAAGACGATTATTAAGACGTGGAAGGTGTATGGCACCACCAAGACCATGCCTAGATCAGGCTGTCCCTCCAAACTGGATGACCAAGCAAGAAGGAGACTGATCAGAGAGGCTACCAAGAGGCCAATGGCAACATTGCAAGAGCTACAGGCTTTTATGGCCAAGACTGGTCAAAGTGTGCATGTGACAACAATATCCCAAGAACTCCACAAATCTGGCCTGTATGATAGGGTGGCAAGAAGGAAGCCATTACTCAAGAAAGCCCAACTTGAATCCCGTTTGACATATGCAAAAAAACACTCAGGAGATTCTGTAGACATGTGGCAAAAAGTTTTGTGGTCTGACGAAACTAAAATGGTTTGGCCTAAATGCAAAGCGTTATGCTTGCCGCAAACCCAACACAGCACATCACCCAAAGAACACCATCCCTGCTGTGAAGCATGGTGGGGGCAGCATCATGTTATGGGGATGTTTCTCATTTTCAGGGACAGGGGCACTTGTCATGATAGAAGGGAAAATGAATGGAGCAAAGTACAAAGAAGTCCTTGAGGAAAACCTGCTGCCTTCTGCAACAAAACTGAAACTGAGACATAAGTTCACCTTTCAACATGACAATGACCCAAAGCAAACAGTCAAAGCTACATTCTAGTGGCTAAGGAACAAAAAAGGTCAATGTCCTTGAGTAGCCTAGAGCCCTGACTTACATTCAATCTAAAATGTGTGGCATGACGTGAAGATTGCTGTTTATCACCGCTCCCCAAGGAACTTGACAGAGCTTGAACAGTTTTGTAAAGAAGAATGGTCAAATATTTCCAAATCTAGGTGTGCAAAGTTGGTAATTGCTGCCAAAGGTGCTTAATTGCTGCCAAAGGTGCTTCCACCAAGTATATTAACTCGGGGGGTGGAGACTTATCCAATTATGATCTTTCAGTTTTATAATTTTATTTTTATTTGTTTTTTTTCTAAGGCCTATATATATATATATATATATATATATATATATATATATATATATATATATATATATATATATATATATATATACTGTGATAACAATAGAGGCAGAGTAATCAACGGGAGATATGTGAGGGCAGACATTTTGTTGAGATTGTGCCCTCATACAATATGGCCGACCTGTTCACAAAATGGTCGACAGGGAAATCTGCCCAGAGACAGGTGTCTTGGGAAAGGTGTGAATGGGTGGTGATTATTTGTTTATGGGGCAATTAAACTCTAACCACCTGTATAAGTAGAGCAGGATTAGCCACAAAGGGGTGGTGTGTGTTTGGATGCTGTATTTGTGTGTGGAGACAAGGAGAGTTATTGTGCTTTAAAATCTTGATCACCTGTGTTGGACTTGAAACGTTTGGGATACCGTGCCGGCTGTAAGACCCTGTTGTTATGTGAAAACCTGTATATTGTGTACCGAACTTTGCTATTTAAACTGACAATCCCTCTACCAGGAAACAGGGAGAGAATAAAGAACCAGGCCTTGCCCTGTTTGAACTGAGACATCAGCGTGTATTTCCATTATTCCCATACCAACTGGTATACAAGACTGCTGTTGCATATTGTGTTTTATTTAAAACCTTTATAAGCTTTTGCTATGGTATCCATTATTATAACACAGCACAGACCCTGCATGTGTCACTTCTTGTAAACTGTATCTCCTATCTTCCTTACTGACAGTATGATCATGCTGCCTTCAGAGGGTGCACTGTACAGACAAAAAAAAAAAAAAAGAACTCAGCTGAAAACCTACAGTGCCGCCTACTTCCAATATGTCTGCTCTTTCCTCCTGCATCAAAAGAGATTTTTATTCCCACCAAATACTGTATATTGATAATATGCTTTTAACTTATTGGATAAGTGGAAGCTGAGTAAAAGGTCACAACAGACAGCAGGAAGCACTTTTTTATACAGAGTCCATGGAACAGCCTACCAGGTGAAGTAATAGGAAATTAAAACACTGGGAACAAAAAAAGACTATTGCTTTTAAATTAGTTCCTTTCAGTATGGTAAAATGGTGCGCAAACAAGGGATAAACCTCGATGGGCCGAGTGGACTTTTCTTGTTCTCAAACTTTTCTTATGTTCATTATGGATGAACATCTCCCTTCACCTTGACCCTGGGAGCTCCATTTGCAATATGTCAGACATACCCATTAATCAGTTTGCCAAAGCACAGCTTTAAAAGCATGGAGGCAAGAATGTACAGTGTCTCTATTTATAATGTTAACCTCACCTCACTGGTAGTGCTCCCTATTTAGGGGGTGCTGCATCAAGACAATGTGCAAATCAGATTTATGATACTAAAGAGCACTTATTGCTGGGGAAGGGCTAAAATAATATAAATACAGTATTACTTCAATTTGACGCTATGGTGTTTATTTTAAATTGATCAAAATGACTGCAGCGCTTAAAAGAAGGTGGTCGTTGTATGAGGGCGACCTTTATTAATAATACTACGATTTTCAAAAGATGCAATATTTTTTTACATGATTTATGACATTTTAGATGTATCACGGTTGCTTATTTTCTGTAATAAGGTATCCTAACTGTATTTAGCAGTGTGTGTGGCTAACCTACTTTGGCTACAGTACCTTTATCAGTAACAGTTACCGAGAGCCTATTAGGTGGGAGTTGAAAGGTCAGGGGAGTACTGTACCAGCGAATCAGGAGTGTGTATTGGTTGTTAAGGGGCAGGACAATGCTGATGAGGCAGTTAAATACAATAGTGTGTTTTCTGCACCAAAAATGACTTTATAATATGAGTTTGTTTGTTTGTAATTTCTCCACAAGAGAAACCCTAAACTAAATCTTCTCATTGATACACATTGTTTTTATTTGGATGGGATTGAGTAGGGGAATTACAATTGAACTAAAAACAAAACCATCTATAAGAACGTCAGAAGGACTGCTGTTCTGTAGATAGTTTATCTTGCATTTTCTTTCAGAACTGTACTACCGTAAAATAAAATGTGCTTGCTATGTGTGTGTGTGTGTAATTTACCTGCTAGATTGAGATTACTGTGTGTGTTTGTACATTAGTCTGTAATGTACGTGCTAGACTGAAGTTACAATCAGTACATAGTAAGTGTTGCGATATTTGTTTACTGTGTGTGTGTGTGTGTGTGTGTGTGTGTGTGTGTGTGTGTGTGTGTTTTATTTTTTTAGTAGGTAGAGAAAAAAAATGCATTAATGTTTCTTTATTGATAGCGGCGTTTATTCAAGGGCGGCCTCTATTATAAAACTGATATATGACTGCGGCGTCAATACGAGGGTGGCGCCAAATTTAAGTAATATGGTAATAATATAACTTCCAACAAACAATAACAACTAAACAACATTAGCAACTAGATTTGTTCCCACAGAACGGAAGTGGTATCATATGCAAAAGTTTTAGGCAGGTGTGAAAAAATGCTGTAAAGTAAGAATGCTTTCAAAAATAGACATGTTACTAGTTTATATTTACCAATTAACAAAATGCAAAGTGAGTTAACAGAAAAAAAATCTAAATCAAATCAATATTTGGTGTGACCACCCTTTGCCTTCAAAACAGCATCAATT
The DNA here is from genome assembly GCF_017654505.1 of Polyodon spathula. Classification (NCBI taxonomy): domain Eukaryota; kingdom Metazoa; phylum Chordata; class Actinopteri; order Acipenseriformes; family Polyodontidae; genus Polyodon; species Polyodon spathula. The sequence goes on from NC_054546.1 coordinate 29,741,151, forward strand.
CTTCTAGGTACACTTGCACACAGTTTTTGAAGGAACTCGGCAGTTAGGTTGGCCCAAATATCTTGGAGAACTAACCACAGATCTTCTGTGGATTTAGCCAACCTCAGTTGCTTCTCTTTCTTCATGTAATCCCAGACAGACTTGATGATGTTGAGATCAGGGCTCTGTGGGGGCCATACCATCACTTCCAGGACTCCTTGTTCTTCTTTACGCTGAAGATAGTTCTTAATGACTTTCGTTGTATGTTTGGGGTCGTTGTCATGCTGCAGAATAAATTTGGGGCCAACCAGATGCCTCCCTGATGGTATTGCATGATGGATAAGTATCTGCCTGTACTTCTCAGCATTGAGGAGACCATTAATTCTGACCAAATCCCCAACTCCATTTGCAGAAATGCAGGCCCAAACTTGCAAGGAACCTTCACCATGCTTCACTGTTGCCTGCAGACACTCATTCGTGTACCACTCTCCAGCCCTTTGACGAACAAACTGCCTTCTGCTACAGCCAAATATTTAAAATTTTGACTCATCAGTCCAGAGCACCTGCTGCCATTTTTCTGTACTCCAGTTCCTGTGTTTTCGTGCATAGTTGAGTCGCTTGGCCTTGTTTCCACGTCGGAGGTATGGCTTTTTGGCCGCAAGTCTTCCATGAAGGCCACTTCTGACCAGACTTCTCCGGACAGTAGATGGGTGTACCAGGGTCCCACTGTTTTCTGCCAATTCTGAGCTAATGGCACTGCTGGACATCTTCCGATTGTGAAGGGAAGTAAGCATGATGTGTCTTTCATCTGCTGCAGTAAGTTTCCTTGGCCGACCACTGTGTCTACGGTCCTCAACGTTGCCCGTTTCTTTGTGCTTCTTCAAAAGAGCTTGGACAGCACATCTGGAAACCCCTGTCTGCCTTGAAATTTCTGCCTGGGAGAGACCTTGCTGATGCAGTGTAATTACCTTGTGTCTTGTTGCTGTGCTCAGTCTTGCCATGGTGTATGACTTTTGACAGTAAACTGTCTTCAACCACCTCATCTTGTTAGCTGAGTTTGGCTGTTCCTCACCCAGATTTATTCCTCCTACACAGCTGTTTCTGTTTCACTTAATGATTGTGTTTCAACCTACATATTGAATTGATGATCATTAGCACCTGTTTGGTAAAATTGTTTAATCATACACCTGACTATATGCCTACAAAATCCCTGACTTTGTGCAAGTGTACCTAGAAGAATTTATGCTGTTTTGAAGGCAAAGGGTGGTCACACCAAATATGGATTTGATGTAGATTTTTCTTCTGTTCACTCACTTTACATTTAGTTAATTGATAAATATAAACTATTAAAATGTCTATTTTTGAAAGCACTCTTACTTTACAGCATTTTTTCACACCTGCCTAAAACTTTTGCACAGTATCTCACTTTACTGATCCTCCCGGTGTTACAGTGCAATAGGCATATAGGCAAGCAGTGTCTTTCAGGAACAGCAGTTTATCGGGTACACTCTGAAAGGTGTTTCCAATCAGCAGAAATGCAGACAAAATCTACAAATTCTGTCACCGACGCATGTCAACAACATGCTGGCTTCGTATTTAATTTCTGTCTAGTTTTGAAATTTGTTTTACCGTTATGATGTATTTGTTTGTTTTTTTATTTTTTCCACGTATTTCAATGTACATTTGTAATTCGGTAATATGAGAGAATTGCTCAGGGGTCTGAATGCTTTTGTAAGGCACTGTATATATATATATATATATATATATATATATATATATATATATATATATATATATATATATATATATATATATATATATATATATATATATATATCTCCCCAGGGCTGGCAAACAAGCAATGTGATCGAGCAAGGTTCCAGCTGTCTGAATGGATACGGACCGTTGGAGCCTTGTCACATATTTTAAATCACTGCACTGCCTCACAGATTTTAAAGTATGGGACGGTAGCCGTCTTGTTTTTACAGTTACAGATGAACATCTGTAACTATGAAACTGAGTGACCAATTACCTGCAAAAAATTCCCAAAGTAGTAAGTAGACATGTCTATCTGGACAAATAACAATTAAATGAACTGGAAGATAACAAATAAATAAATAAATAAATAAATAAATAGAAAAACATAAATAAATCACTGTCTTTATACTCTTTCACCCTGACTTTGTCACTTAAAATAATGTATTTTTAGAGGTTTGTAAACGCTACAGAAAAATACAAAAAGACACGTATACACATTATTCACCCCTCTCAGACACACACCTTGAAAAATGATTGAAATCCAAAACGTTGTTGTATTTGTTTTTATTCCTCTCGTCTGTTCTACTCTAACAGTGTGTCTGCACTGTCAGTGACAGGGAAAAAAACAACGCATTGCAGTCTTAACTCCGCCCCCTGATGTATGTTTAGCAATGGCAATGTCCTCAAACTCAAACATACAGATGTACTTTCTTTTGCATGTTCCAATAAAATTAATTTACTATTCTTAACTTAGTGGGAAGATCAAAATTATTATATACTTTATTGGCGTAAGGATATTTAATAATAAATAAATAATATTTTTTTTTGCCTTAAACATGATTTATGTTTATGGTTTTTTTTTTTTTTTTTTTTTTTTTTTTTTTTTTCTTTTTCTTGAAATCCGCTGTTTGACATGGGTTATAAATGCAGTAAGGCCCGTTGAATATACAGACTTCATCTCATGCCTCACAATGCCCCGAGGTGTCAGTATATAAAGGCAGCCTATCGGACATTATTGCATACACGGGTACCTGAAAATCAGGGTAAAACCTAGGTTTTAAATTACACAACACTACCCGGGTCTCTCTCTACTATCTGGGTTTCGATTTATTAATTTGAGAATTTAAAGAAAATGTAGAAACTATGACAATACACTTGTAAGCGTGGGTCTCTGCCGGTGTTCTGACCATCTGAGCTACCTCTCAGGATGAGCTACCTACACAAATTTGCAAGCCCTTATAAAATTTGCGTGCACGGCCGTATTTTTTTTTTTACTTTACTTCCCCCCCCTCTTCGATACAGGGCCATTTTTGGTAAGTTGTAATATATTAGCTTATAACTTTGTACAGGTATCAAATGCGTTCAATACTGCTATTAACCATAGATAGGAAAACATGCATAGGGTACCGCTATCCAAAACCGGTATATATGAAAAAGTGCACCTCATGAGATAATTAATACACCCTCTCTGATCCACGGTCTTTAACTCACAAACACATTCCAAAACATCACCCGATTTATAGTATTAAAAATCCTTTTACAAAAGCATAGTTTGTTAAAAAAAAAAAAAAAAAAAAAGAAAAGTATAGACATGATTAGCTGAGGCACGTTTTAAAGTGACTTAATGGACCTATTGGCAACATATCTACAACATATATGATTGTAAAGCTAACTTTCTCCAGATCAAGATAAGCCCTGTTGTACTGTGCAATTGTGGTACCTTTTTTGTAAAAAATTGGTTTAAACAATAAAACTGTGCATGGAAAACTAAAATTGCAGAAATTACAAAAAAGCTGTGAATGTACTCTTGATCATCCTGTTGTCACCAAAATGAGTATGGTAGGTTGTTGAAACAATCATTTTAGTTTGATATAATTTAATCCTTTAAAGGGCCTTACTCGTGAAAATATTCACCCTTTTCATCCCAAAAAAGAGGTAATTTGACTATAAAATTAGCAATATTAGTCTTGTATTGAAGACTGTTGAGAAAAATTCTTAATTCAATGTATAAAACTAAATACACAAGTCTTTCTGATTATATGAAAGACAAGCTGGCATATCAGAGACTCCAGTTAACAGCAGCGTGCCCTTTAATGTTTTATGTAACTTTTCCATTTTACTCCCCAAAATTCCACCCTTCTAGAAGTATATATGTTCCACTGTACTTAATGCTGGATATTTCAAAAACACAAACACATTGAAAGAAAGTATGAACAATAAAAATGATCTTCAAAGTTAAAGCTTTCTAACCATGTATTTTATATTACCATGGTATGCTTTTTACAGGAACTTAATTTAAAGACTTAATATTAGACTATAATTATTATAATATATAAAATATATATACATAAGGTCAATTTATTCCTAAACAAAAACTCAAAAAAAACGTTGATTCGAACTTGTGTCGAACTTGATAAATTGGAAAAAAAGAAAGAGTTACCATCTTGTCTGACAGGTACTGTGCATTTTACGTTAAAATACCTTTATGTAAACTATTTTGTTGATGGAATTTTTTGACCACATTAAGTTATTATAGATACTGAGTGTTGGTAACAGAATATATATATATATATGACATCTATTATATATATATATATATATATATATATATATATATATATATATATATATATATATATATATATTATAGCATTATAAATTATCGATAATATCCTACAATGTAAGCTTCATTCAATTTCAGCACCCTGAAGGTGAATGCTCAAATGTTACAGTTTATTATTAAAATAGTGAGGTATCTATTAATGTGTGTGTGTGATTTAAGAGACTATAGGTGAAACTATTTAATTAAGCATTGTATTTAAAAATATAAATAATACATTTTAAAAATAAGTCAAAACTACATAATAGAATGGTAAAGCAGCAGCCTTGCTTAGAAGTATTAGGACCCCATGTTCAATATTTGGTATGTCCACATTTAATGGGCATGCAGTATTTAGTGAATATATTACTATCAATATTCCATAGTAATTGATGGCATTTATTTTTTGCAGTCATCCAAGTCGGATCACATATGATTGTTCCTGATATAAAGCTTGCCCCCAAGACAAAAAGACAGAAACTCTACTGACTTTGAGAAATGTATTATTTGTCAGAAAACTACATCAGATAAAGTTACAAGAGCCATACAACCTGAAATCAGTAGCTTTCTGTGTGCTGCAAAAATCAGAAAGGACAGTTTTTATATGTGTCTTTGTGAGGAGTTTAAGGACTTGGACACACCTAATATCGAGAAGTATTCTTGTTAAGCAGTCTGCAGAGCAGGTATCAAGCTATTTTACCTCAGAAGGTCGAAGCAGGATGCTACACCACAAGCAAATGTCAGAGAAGGCTTGAAAATTATTATAGCACTGATATATTTATTGAGGCTCAGCAAGGCCAGGGAAAATCCAACTTAGTAATGAGTAGCAAAAAAGTCAAAGGCATATCCTAGATCAACAGAAGTTAGTCAAATGCCATCAGAGGAAATTGTGCCACCACTGCTCACACAATTTCTTCTGTGACTATTAAACAAAGATGTACACAACGAATATAAACCATCAATCGATATGAATTGTAAAGCTGTTTCACTGGCTGAATGCATAATGTTTAACATTCTAAAAGTCAACATGCCGTTACAGCTTGGATTAGCTGTACAATTACATCATGAATATGGCTCCTGTTCTCTCATAGATACTCTTCATGCCTACGGATTCTGTATCAACTACGGTGAGCTACATCTCTTTATGATGACAATTACATCCCAAAACAAACTTGACAATATCAGGAAAGGTGTGTATCTTGCCAGTAGAATAATCCCAGCTGATGCTGGTGGATACCTGGTATATGAGGGCAATGACAACATTGACATCAATTGTCATACCATTGACAGAAAACATACATTTCATTCAATGGATCATGCGGTTTTTCAGCAACAACCAGCAAGCAGTCTGTTGCCCAGATCAATTCTTCATAAGTCAGTACTAAGCAGGGGGGGTGGGGGGGGGGATCATTGTCACTTCTAGCTGAAAATTAATCTCTTTGGTGAAGCTGGAAGCAAGGGGAGAATTATCATTAAGACAACAGATACTGATGTTTTAGTTCTGGCAATTCATTTCTTTCACCAGATGGAGTATATTGATGAATTCTGGATTGAAGCAGGAGTTGTGACAAGTACAACAGACATGCGTTGTTTTATTCCAGTCCATGTAAAATATGCATATCTTTATCTGTAGTGTTTTGTAATATACTTCCTGCTCTTCATGCCCTCCTTGGATCTGACACAACATCTTCGATGTTTGGAATTGGAAAAAAGATGGTTTTCAAAGTAATTCAAGAAAATGGTCCGGACATTAACGATCTTACATCACTCAGCAGAGATGATGAGGAAGAAGCTATCTCTTCAGCTCGCAAGATCATAGCTATCATGCATGACTAAAAAGATAAGGAAAACAAAAACCATGAAAATATTAATAAACTACGAGCTAAACTGTCAACAAAAACTGGCCTTGCAAAGCTACCACCATGAGAAGACAGTTTCAAACAGCACATGAAATAGCATGATGGCAAACTAAAATTTGGATGGCACACCACGTAGCCAAGCCTAATTTAGGCTCTCCACTAGACCATCGGAGAAGAATGGAGGATACTGGCATAGTGCCAGTGCTTGTTCTGGGCCTGTGGCAGGGTACACCCTGATCCTGTGTGTATTTTGCGTTTTGTTATGTGTTGTTGTTATTTAATATGTATGTATGTATTCCTTGCCACAGGGCCCTACAGCTTCCGAGCTTTTACAGGATTTAATTGGCTTTTGCAGTACTGACAGTCTCTGCTGTTCTTTAACAAGATGTATTTGTCGCCATCAAAATCTGCAATTTATAGAAATGTGTAGATGCCAGGAAGAGGAGGGATGCTGTACTCCCATAACAGTTGATAATGAAAACACTGAAAATGACCATATTAAAAATTACAATATTGCAAGTTACTTTAAACATTGAAAGTCTTAATGATTTGGGGATGCTTTGCTGCATCAGAACCTGGACGACTTGCCTTCACTGAAGGAACCATGAATTCTGCTCTATATCAGAGAATTTTACAGGAGAATGTTAGGCCATCCGTCTGTGAGCTGAAGCTGAAGCTGAAGCACAGCTGGGTCATGCAGCAAGACAATGATCCGAAACACACAAGCAAGTCTATATCAGAAAGGTTGAAGAATAAGAAATTTAAAGTTTTGTAATGGCCTAGTCAAAGTCCAGACCTAAACCGCATTCAGATGTTGTGGCAGGACCTGAAACGTTCAGTTTATGTTCGAAATGTCACTGATTTGAAGCAGTTTTGCATGAAGGAGTGGGTCAAAACTAATTACAGAGTCTAAGGGGGTGATTACTTTTTCACACGGGGGCATTGGGTGCTGCAGAACTTTCTTTAATAAATAAATTAAATAAGTATCAACTTTGTGTGTTATTTGTTCACTCAGTGTCCCTTTTTCTAATATTAGATTTTGGTTGAAGATCTGACAAAATATGCAAAAATGCAAAAAATCGGACAGGGGGCTATGGCAAAGTGGTTGCTGTTTGTGAACAGGTGATGGGTGATGCAGTGCAGGAATAATCACAGGCAGGCAATTTATAATCCAGTTAGAAACATGGTTTATTTATATTCCTGGTCTGGTGACCAAACAATAAGCCTCCGGCAATACACACCTATGTGTAAAGCATGGAGGAAACACAACTGGTTCTCCACATCTAAATAATAATAAAGCGTCTTTTATCTGCCCCACAATAATACAGAACATGGTCACCAGTCCGAATGTGTGCAGTAGTGCTCGTGGTGGGTGATAATCTTTTACAAAAACAGTGAGTGCGAGTGCAGTGATGATCCAGTTCTTGATGGCTCAAAGCGACAGCTCCGGATTCGTGTTAGCTGTTTGGTGATTATACAAAATACAGACAGTTACTAACAGGCAAAACAAACACAGCACACTCACGAATACTTTCTCTTATTTTCAAGGGACACTTCCCTTGTATCTTAAACCAAGCAAAGGAAAAGCTTAGCATTATTCTGATCCCTTTATGCTATTCCGCATGACCTCTTGGTAAACGATTACAGCTGCGTCTATTGCTTGCAACTGCTACCTCGTTTACCTTCCAGGTCAATACGTTCCTGCAACAGAGTATTGCTTCAATCCAGGCTGACTGACTTCCCGACCTCAGAAATGAACTGTCAGGCCAGCCCGTCCAAAGACTTCTCCTTTCGCTATTTAGCACCCTCACAGTTCGAGAGGGAGATTTACAACCAGAACTCGCATTTCTGTCACAGGGCAAATACTTTTTCACGGTACTGTATAGGAAACCATCTAAGACCTTTCCAAAAATGTCTTGGACTTTGACCTTTGGCTCATGGTCAAACTGGACAATAGACTGTTTTAACAGCTTCTACCTCCATAAATATTGCAGGAAGGCTTATATGTACTATTGGACACTTACAGGAAACCTGTAAGTTTTCTAAAAATGTCTTGGACTTTGACCTTTGGTTCAATGTCAAATGGACAAGTGACTGTTTTGACAACTTATAATTCCATAAAAAAACTTGATTATGGTCTTTGAATTCACTTGTAATACACTTTTAAAGCGACCAGTTGAATAGGCAAACAGCGTCAATGCTCGGTATATTTTGATTAATATATATTAAACTACAGTATTACATACTAATTTAATAGACTTCAAAAAAGGTCCCTATGTTAGAACCCATACATTTTCTTTCATAAATTGTATCATATAAATACTCTGTTCAAGATTAATCAAACTTTTTGTGGTTTGGCAATATGTACAATATAATTCTTCATATTTTATTGTTTTAAATTAAGTTTCCTTAAAAAGCATAACATACTTCTGGAAGGGCTGAATGTTAGGGAGCAAAATGGAAAAGTTACATAAAACATTAAAGGGCACGCTGCTGTTAACTGATATGCCAACTTGTCTTTCATATAATCAGAAAGTCTTGTGTATTTAGTTTTATACATTGAATTAAGCATTTTTTTCAACAGTATTCAATGCAAGACTAACATTTGCCATACATTGCTAATTTTATAGTCAAAGTGACCTCTTTTTTGGGTGAAAAGGGTGAATATTTTCATGAGTAAGGCCTTTAAAGGATTAAATTGTATCACATTTAAATGATCATGTTTCAACAACCTACCATACCAATTTGCGAATAGGATGATCAAGGGTATATTCAGAGCATTTTTGTAATTTCCACAGTTTTTGTTTTCCATGTGTAATGTTACTGTTTAAACCAATTTTTTTACAAAAACGGTACCACAGTGGCACAAAGTACAACAGGGCTAATCTTGATGTGGAGAAAGTTAGCTTTAAAATAATGCATGTTGTAGCTGTGTGGCCAATGGGTCCATTAAAACCCTTAAATAAACCCTTTTTTCCAGGTTATCTGCTCACCTATATATACTGAAAGCTTCTCAGTGTATAGTTTACTGCCTTTGAATGAATTGGTGCTATACTTTTTCAATCAGGGTAGCTCATTCTGAAGGGTAGCGCAGTTTTTCAGACTTGTCAGACTTGTCATCTCAGATTATAAGAACACCTGCATAATAAAGACAACGTTAAAACAAGCTTTTGCAATAAGCCCTTTCTTAACTAACAGCTTATCAGTGTTTTACAGAAACAACACACAGTGAGTACACCTCAATAATAATGTGGCAACTATCCTTCTCAGCAATTAAATCGGAAACAAAACAACATAACAACAGGGCTCTATAGTCTCACTAATTTGGTCGCATATGGGACAAAAAATGTGCTTGTGTAAACTAAAACTCTCATAGTTCAATCGTAATGTACCCTGGGAATGTAGTTTATTGGTGTCCACTGCCCACTGTTAATCACACATTAAAAACTACAAATCCCATACCCTGTCAATGTCACAGATTTATCAGTGTGATGACTGGTCGTTTCCAGTCAGTTTGAAAACTTGTCAAACCAAGACGTGGAAAATAAATTATTTTCATGTAAATACAGAACTTTCAAAAGAAAATCTCGATGAACAGAATTCAGGTATGTTGACGTCTTTACAAGAAATCAGCAATGAAGGTATTATTATTATTATTATTATTATTATTATTATTATTATTATTATTATTATTATTTTATTATTGTTTGACAGTACTGAAAAAGGTTACACAAGTCTACATATCTGAAGGGGCTAAGTGTATGTGTACTATATATGTATCATGCAAAACATTAATATATGTGATTTTTTAATCATTACCTGAAAAAGATAAGGGCACCCAGTTCCGGATTTTCTACCTGTGCAGACCTCTGTATATGTGCATGTATGCGTGTTAAGGTAAAGGCAGATTTTAGAGGAAAATGCTAACAGAACCAGAAATTGCTCAGAATGACTGCAAACACTATAAAACAGTAGCAGAAATGTTAGAAAAAGACACACACACAAAAACAATTCTAATGTATGGTTTTTAGATACTCACTTTTTCACTTTTCTGGTCAATATTAACAGTGTGATGTCTGCTTACCATTCCCTGGGATGTCCTTAGCGCTGCGATTTGCATTGTAAATGTAACAAACCTTTAAGAAAGCATTGGCATGTTCTAGCAGAGCTTATATTTAGTGACAGGTGAAGCTCAAACTTAAGTCTGGTAAACAGTACCTATTTACAATACCTGCTGTGTTACTGTTCTTATTTTCTTGTCTCTCCTAGTAAAAACCACAGGGAAGGAGGTCTGTTCACAATTGAACCAATTGTTTTAATTGCAGGCCGGTCATGTTTGCTTCGTTCTTGTTGGTAAAGAAACAGAAACAAGAAGGAATCATTTAGAGGTGCCATTCTTTATAGCATTGATTTATTGGGGATCTAGGATTGATGTGACTCATTAATGGACGTTCTATGTCAGAAATGTAATCTCCAATTACCAAAAAACTACTAGTAAACAGATTCAACAGTTATTCATCTCTTATTTGTTAACAACATTTAAAATTTGCACAGCAGATTGTCTGGATTCTTAAGAAAAGTGATAAGCACATAGCTTGCCTTTTATTGTAATGAGAAGGTTGCAGACATATTGTGACATATGATACAGATGCATACTTCACAAGGAATATTAATCTACAGGGTTAAGCAGATTTCATACATATAATGGGGCCAATCACAGCAATCATAGCCATATAAGAGGATCAATCACCTGAAGTCACAAACACTCTACTGTAGTTTTGCCGTTATACATGAGGAAGTTCAGTGATCACACACAGTAGTTCTCATTTTAGTATTAACACCAACAATCCATTTCTACCTTAGACATATTTAATGCACTTTATCAATGTTGATATCCAGAGGGACAGGGATAGATTTATAGATATTGCTTTTTACAATGTTTAAGACCTATTTGGAAATATAGTAATGTTATGCAAACAAGACACATGACATGGCCGATTTAACACTGTCTGCAACTGCAAATGGTGCTTTGAGTCTCTATAGAGTAGATAAATAAGATTAATCCATTACTGTTAGTAAAACACAAGTGATTTAATGGATAGTTTTTGCAAAGCTGCCGCAGCTGAAATACATACAAATGTAGCACAAATGGCGCCCATAGGCTACTATATAGCATATAAGTTGTGTAACGTAAAGAAATATTCAAACAAAGACCTATGGAATACAGTGGCTCTCAAAAGTATTCACCCCCCTTGGGCTTTTCCACATTTTATTGTGTTACAACATGGAATCAAAATGTGTTTAATTAGGAGTTTTTGCCACTGATCAACACAAAAGAAGTCCATAATGTCAAAGTGAAAAATAAAATCTACAAATTGTTCTAAATTAATTACAAATACAAAACAGAAAATAATTGATTGCATAAGTGTTCACCTCCTTAACTCAATGTTTGGTAGAGGCACCTTTGGCAGTAATTAAAGCCACGAGTCTATTTGGATAAGTCTCTACCAGCTTTGCACATCTGGACACTACAATTTTTGCACGTTCTTCTTTGCAAAATTGCTCAAGCTTGGATGGGGACCTTTGGTGAATAGCAATTTTCATCTCTTTCCACATATTCTCAGTTGGATTGAGGTCCAGGCTTTGACTGGACCACTCCAAGACATTGACCTTTTTGTTTTTAAGCCCCTCCAGTGTGGCTTTGGCTGTATGTTTGGGGTCATTGTCCTGCTGGACTCTCTCAAGTCCCAGGTCTCTTGCAAACTTCAGCAGGTGTTTCTCCAGGTTTTCTCTGTACTTTGCTGCACTCATTTTGCCCTCTATTTTCTCGAGCTTTCCAGGTCCTAACGCAGAGAAGCATCCCCTTAACATGATGCTGCCACCACCATGCTTCAGTGTAGGGATGGTGTTCTCAGGATGATGTACGGTGTTAGGCTTGCGCCAAACTTAACGCTTAGCGTTGAGACCAAAAAGATCTATTTTGGTCTCCTCAGACCATAGAATCAACTTCCACTTCATCTCAAAGTCTCCCACATGCATTCTGGCAAACTCTAGCCAAGATTTATTGTGAGTTTTTTTCAACAATGTCTTTCTTTTTGCCATTATCCCATAAAGGCCAGTTTTGTGAAGCACCTGGGCTATTGTTGCCATATGCACAGTTTCTCCCAGCCGTGGAAGACTGTGACTCCTTTAGAGTTGCCATAGGCCTCTTGGTGGCCTCCCTGACTAGTGCCCTTCTTGCCCGGATACTCAGTTTTTGAGGACAGCCTATTCTAGACAGATTCACAGTTGTGCCATATTCTCTCCATTTCTTAATAATGGACTTTACTGTGCTCCGGGGAATTTCCATTCCTTGGAAAAGTTCTTACATTCTACCTGATTGATGCTTTAGAAGAACCTTATTCCGGATTTGTTTTGAATGTTCCTTCATCTTCATGATGTAGTTTTTGTTAGGAAATTTACTAACCAACTGTGGGACCTCCCAGAGACAGATATATTTAACCTGAAATCATGTGAAACACCTTAATTGCACACAGGTGGACTCCATTCAACTAATTATGTGACTTATAAAGACAGTTGGTTGCACCAGAGCATATTTAGGTGTGTCATAGCAAAGGGGGTGAATACTTATGCAATCATTTATTATAATATATTTATATTTATAATTAATTTAGAACAATTTGTAGATTTTATTTTTCACTTTGACATTATGGACATTTTTTTGTGTTGATCAGTGGCAAAAACTCCCAATTAAATCCATTTTGATTCCATGTTGTAACACAATAAAATGTGGAAAAACACTTTTGAGAGCCACTGTATGCGTTCAAAATCAGCATTAGCAGGAAGATAAGATTTACAGCTTCATATTTGCAACTCGGAATCAGCCTGTTGAAAGGTAACGATGATTCTGTTAATACTATAGTTCCAGTAACCTTGACAACTGTAACTGTCAGCATTATACACATATTTAATATACTTTGTTGCATTACACATACAGATACGTCATTGTCTTGCTACAGTCCGTACTATCCAGTTAGAATGAAAGGTTCTAGTGTGGTTCCTGTACATACAAAGACTGGTATAATGCAAATATATTCTATTTAAGTAGACACACAAATGGTTTCTAATCCACCCATAATAACCCATGGTGAACACTATTTGCATCTTTATATCGTGTTCACTAAATAAACAATATTCTATGGTTATACAAACATCCTGAACAATATCTCCTCCAGTTTCCTCAATAATCCATATCAAACTGCTAATCATCAACACAGGGTCCAGAGCGAGGAATATAGAGATCAGTATACTAATTTAAGTTTCATCCCCTCTGCCCGATTCTGTCCTTCTTCATTTCACTGCGCAAGTGTACAAAGGGGGTGTCTTGTTATGCATTAGTTTAGTAGACGCATAGAACATCATTTAGTGAATTCCTGCAGAAAGTGATTTCGCCATAAATCACATTTTATTTTATTTCAAAAGGCGATACCACAATCAAAGTTAATATAGCTACATTGGTTATTTTTATGGTTTACCAACTGTTAGTAACTGTTTTTTAAGTGTCGTTATTAATTAAATTATTGATCAGTACTGTAATATATGCCTGATATTAACTGCAATGCACAAGGCGAAGGAATATTCCATTACAATCACAATAATTTATTCTATAACAATAATAATTAATATTAACCCTGCTATTATGTTTAGAATTTAGGTACATCTGTTATGTTTTGGGTCATATTGACCCGATGCAATTTCAAACTAATTTAAACAGCCTTAAATTGATTAACTGTTTTTATTTGCAAAGGTTTTACTTTTTTATGCTCTTTTAGTCCAGCAACCTGGGAGCTCCTCATTTTGGAGTGTCTTTAGTAGTGAAATGCTGTTGCAATACTGATAGTGAAAATTAGGCTCTGCCTTGTAGATATATATATATATATATATATATATATATATATAATATATATATATATATATATATATATATATAATATATATAAAATATCTCCAGACAGGTGCAGCCATTTCCAGAAATAATAATACATATATAATAATAATAAAATAACAAATTGAAGAAGTTTTTTTTTTATTCCTGAGCACAAATCTACATAGATAAATGCCACGGGTCACAATGACCCGAAACATCTTATTTGTATACTTATTTGTAAAAAAAATATACAACTCAAAGGTTCTGTTTTCTGTATATAAGTTCATGACCGTAACTTAGGAAAAGTCATAAAATATTATACAGAAAATGTATAGAAAAATAGCATTTAAGCTGATTGGAAACTAAAGTCGAGTTAAACAGACCCAAAACCTAATAGGAGGGTTAAAGAAACATTGTTTGATACCATAGCAGAATATCATGACATTGTATGACTTAGTTGTAAAAAAAAAAGCAAAAAACAAACAAATAAAAAAGAAGAACAAAAATAATTTAGTAATTAATCAGTGAGGTGAAAAGACAAAGAAAACGGAAGGCACACTTGTATGACCACAGGTATATTTATTATTAAAATACTGTACACTTTCTTACATACATTCTTTGTATTTCTTTACTGTGTCTCCTGACATTGTAAGGATCTTGTTAGAAGTTTGTTAGTTAAACCTTAATTATCCTGTAAGCCACGAACATGATTAAATGTTGCGCTATACTAGTGGTTTACATTGTAATCACACGGCAATGCAATACCTAGACTAGAGTCAGTAAGGGGGGCGCGATTATGACTAAAGATGCAGTTCTGTAAATATTAAAACTTTTTTTTTTTAAAGGTTAGACTTTTTTTAATAAATGCATGCATTACAGCTAATTATTCCAAGTTATCACATTTCAAATGAGCCGTTGATCTCTCTAGGGCTTGTAGAACTGGAAAAATTAAAAAGAAAAAAGAAAGAAAGAAAGAAGAAAGAAAGAAAGAAAAACACTAATATTTTAATGTAAATTGTGCATTTTATTCCAAGATTTAACCAAAGTTCTGATTTAGCTTAACACATAACAGTTTTGAAAAATGTACTTTTTTTTCTCATTGTGGTATGCAGAGGAGTCAGGGAGAGAGGAGACATGCAAGAGAATATCGCTGCAGAATGAAGGCTCCCACAGCGTAGCTCCCACAATGTAATGCTGCGTGCGCAACTCGTAATTTACCTTGTGCTTCAGTCGTGCTTCATTCACCCTCAACTCAGCTATCATGTGACGAAAGACAGAGGAGAACACCTAACACAATGATTCCCTTTCAAGTGGAATGACAACCATTACTGAATGGGGCCTCTCTGACCTGTCAATCACTGTGCATATATAAAAAAAGCTACCCTATCAGGGCCCTGCTGTGAGGGGGAAGTCCCTCCCACCTCCTGCTGAAGAGGGACGTCCTCACAGTAGCATATCGCCATTTTCTCTCTCACCTCACTGAGACAACACCTCGATTGCTTTGTGCTCTTTGTGTGCTGGAAATTGGCTCCATTGCACGGCGAAAACGCTCAAATTGAATATCTAACCTAATTCATTACGGTAAGCTGCAATTTTTACGAGTATTTTGAGATCGCTAGTTGAGATTGGCGCTAAGCTTATACTCCCTTTTATTAATCTTGTGGTAGCTTTTACTGTGCTTGAGTTGCATGAGTTATTGTGGCAGCTGCTGTAGGGTGAGCCCGCTGTCACACGGTGCCATCCCTGACGTCGATTGATTGGCTCTGGCTACCATCTAACTCGGGCCTACTGCACCCTTCTCAGCCTCGGGACTCTCTTAGCACTTACCACTTACCATCTCAGTGCGCTCTGCAGGGTTCTCTGCTGGTTTTCACCAGTGTGACCAATGTGCAGCGAAGCTCCCAAGGAAAGATGGGCACACTACCTGTATCCAGTATTTGGGACTGGATCACACAGCCAGGGCGCTGGCAGGAGAGTCGGACTGCTCTCCTTGTCAACGGTTCTCTAATAGAACCAGGCACAGAAGAGCAGCCCTCTCCCCAGTGGTTTCCCATTCCACGGGCAGGGAAGGATATGGTTTGTCGTAGCCCGAGCCGTTCTCAAAGGACCTTCAGAACCCCACCTACTACATTGGTGAGGGAGCGCCTCCATACCCCAGGTTCACCCTCTCCTACCCCACCACCAGTACAGAGGCGTAAACGCCCCTCCAAGGAATCACGGTGGACACCACCAAGGCACCGCTCGAGAGGGTGCTCACCGAGATGCAGACGATCGCAGCGGAGGTACCACTCTCCTTCTCCTCGTAGACGCAGGCACTCCCCTTCCACGTCTCCAGTGAAAGGACCTGGCTTAGGCCGTGAGAGCCCAGCAGACCATACTGGAGACCTTGCTGCAGGCTCAGGGGAAACTGCCCCCTGCTACCAGGCAGCCCCAGCTCCCCCACTCCCGCTCTCTGTCTCCGGCCCCACCTAGACCCACAAGTGGTCGGATGTGTCCGACCCCTCCACTTTGGTCAGGCAGGCCACAGCAGGGGGCTCCACACCGTCCCTCCCGCATACCTCTCAGAAGGAGGAGTTCGTGCCCTGATGCAGCACGCTGCTTCTGCCGTGGATGTTCCCTGGCCTGTGGAGCAGGAGAGAAAGGGGAATCGAATCCTCACAACATGCCCTTCCTCTCTGTGAGGACTTTGTAGAGATGGTTCGCACTTCCTGGAACCACCTGGTTTCTGCTCCCTCTGGCTCCAGAACAGCAGAGTCCCTACTGCACACCGCCGGATCCCAAGAAGCTGGCCTGGGCACGTTCCTTCCTATCGGGGACATGGTCACTGTACTGATGCAAGGGCCCCACTCTCACCAGACGGGATAAAGACCCTTCCCGCCTATCCAAGCCATGCAGGACAACCAATGCAATGCTAAAGAAAGCTTATCCTTCAGTGGTGCTGTCGGTCAGAGTGGCGAACGCCATGTCCATTTTGGTGCTCTACCAGTCGCAGTGGGCGGCAAGACTGCAGGAGCGGGCAATGGAAACAGACGCAGGGGAGATTCAGGCGGTTACTGGAGTGATAACTGACCTGATGGGGGAGCTAGGTCAGGCATCAGGGAGGTCTCTGGCGGCTATAAGACACGGTTACGCTTTGCAATTCCACTTAGGTCCTCCACCCTTCAAGGGTGTGCTCTCTACAACAGTCAGACCAGCATGCACGATTCTCCTCCAACAGAAGCATGCTGTGCGCTTCGTAAATCCAAGCGATGCTGTCAGCAGGTTCTACTCCAGGTACTTCCTGGTGCCCAAGAGGGATGGTGGTTTCCAACCTATTCTGGCACCTCAGGGTCCTCAACATGTTCCTCAAACAAAGGAAGTTCAACATGTTGACTGCTCAGCATATCCTCCTGTCCTTCCAGCCAGGCTACTGGTTCACATCGATCGACCTGCAAGATGCCTACCTCCACATCCCAATCTGTCCCGCGCAAAGACAATATCTACGTTTCGCCTTTCAAGGCAGCGTGTACGAATTCTGCGTTCTGCCGTTTGGCCTCTCGCTGGTGCCCCACATATTTTCCAAGTGCAGGATATTCCGTATATAGAGATATATACGATATATATAGATTCCAGATATTACTACCTGGACGATTGGCTAGTTTGCATGCATTCAAAAGCATGCGCCGAGGCACACACCAGACAGGTGTTCCCTCCGCTACCATTAATACCCCTGACACTAGAGAGGATCAGGGTGGAGAAAGCATAGGTTTTGCTGGTTGCACGCAGATGGCTGAGGCACCCCTGGTTTGCTCGCCTCTCCGACATGTTGTCGGGTCAACCGTGGAAGCTCCCACTATGCAAGGACCTCCTGAGCCAAGCAGAGGGACTATTATGGCACCCAAACCCAGCCCAGCTCCAACTCTAGGTCTGGGTCTGGCCGTTGAACGGAGCGGTTTATTCAGACTAGGTTTGCCAGATACAGTTGTAGAGACACCACAGTTGGTTAGGGCGCCGAGCACTAGAGCCCAGTATTCATATAAATACACGGTGTCAGCAGAGCTGAGCCCTGTTTCCTTGAAGGTGGCGTTTTTAATAGTCATTATGTCTGCCAGATGAGTAAGTGAGCTTCATGCGCTGTCCATCGATGGCACATATATGGCTTTCACTGGAAATGATTCACAGGTAACATTAAGAACAAATCCAGCCTTTTTTTCAAAGGTGGTCTCGTCATTCCATTTTAACCAACTGTGGTTTTGGAAAATTTCAGACCTCCTCCACACGAGTCAGAGGAGGACCGTAGACAGCACACACTTTCTGGTCTGGGCTCTGCGCTGTTACCTGGATAGGATGGTGTCGTAGAGACAGTCCAACCAGCTGTTTGTCTGCTATGGGTCCCGCTCTAGAGGTCAGGATATAACGAAGCAACATCTCGCGCACTGGGTGGCAGATGCCATACACTTGGCATATGAACAGACGGACTCTCCCTTGCCAGAGGACAACCATTACCCTTCGAGGTCGTGTCCCCAGCTGACCTCCGATTTCGAAAGAAAATGGCAATATGCTACTGTAAGGACGTCCCTCTTCAGCAGGAAGTGAGAGGGACTTCCTCCTCACAGCAGGGCCCTGATAGGGCAGCTTTTTTATATATGCTCAGTGATTGACGGTCAGAGAAGGCTATTCCCATTCGGTAACGGTTGTCATTCTTTTTGAGTTGCGTAGGCAGCACTACCCTTCATGAGCTACGCTGTGGGAGCCAACGTTCAATATCCCTCTCGAGACATAGACCCAGATATTCGAAAGGCTTGCGCACCGCACAGAGGGTTATGTGCATTGCAAATGGCCATTATGCGCAAATGTGCAAAATGTGCCATATTCAAAACTTCTTTTTGCGTGCCACAGTCCGTTTTGTGCTCTGCACAAATATATGCATAGCGCAATTTGATGGAAGTGGCAGACAATTTGCAAGATCCTGCCATGTTTGAAATTATGCGCCAAGCACAGAACCAGTTTTGTGAGGCACAAATTAACGCTTTTAAAAAGCAAGCCTTAACTCTACCACATCACTCCAGCACTCACTCACCCAATCAATAAAGTGAAATGCAGGCACTTCCTGAGGTACTACAGCAATGGAAATGCCCAGCGATCATACAAAGTTCCATCCACATCTATATGGTTATTTTCAAAAGAATGATTGTGATAGCAGCATCACTAGCTGTAATTGTGATTGTTCTTTCAGACTGAAACAAAACTAATCACTTTCCCAAGCACACTTTCTTGGTGTTAAAAGAATAACTCCCAAAACAGAATCAACAGTACAGCACGGTATCACAATACGTATGCAACATACACAGTCGGCAGATACTAAACAACTACCTGTATAATGCAGGAAAGCTTTACTTTAATAGACACATAGAGGAGTACATCAGCTCTAGATCGATCAAGCAACAGTTTGCATCTCCTTATCTTGCATTCACATAGATTTCAATATCAAAGACACTGCTTATACAGTAGTAGGCTAGACTACTGATTATTGTATTGATAAATTTTGTCTGCATTTTGAATGTAAAATATAGGAAAGGTGCTCCTTTCTTATTCCACTGCCCATTCAGCCCGTTTTGTTTAAGTTCAATTAATTGACCCCCCCCCCCCCCCAAAAAAAAAAACAAAAAAACAAAACAAAACAAAACAGAAGTTCCTGCAACAGAAAACAAGAAAGTCAAAAAATGTAAATTAAATGTATTGGTCCATGGTCCATTGTTTAATTTTTCCATTTAGTAGCTTATTTATATATTTGTGTGGGTGTGGGCATGCAACTTGAGGGGTGCCAATGCTACCGATGTGTGTAGAGCTTTGATTCTGCATTCCATGTGCAGGGTACATTTGAGTGTAGACTCCTCTGAGGAATATTGGTATGTACTGTACTCCTATGATAGCTGCTTGACAGGGTATTGTTAACAGTCCATTGTCGTATTGTATTCCAATTCTGCGCATTTATGTGTAGCTCGTGTGCATTTCTGCTATATTGGTAATAAATCCACAGGTGGTTTTGCGAGGCACAAACACATTTGCAAATTGATTAAAAAAAACCCGATATTTTCCAATTTCGCACAACTGTTTTCTGTCGTGTTGGAAAATACAGATTTTTGTGCAAAATCACTAGTTTATGCAAGGAGGCAAAAATCCAAGGGGATTTGCAGGGGATCGCTTTGAATATCTGGGCCTCGGGCTCTTGCAGTGTAAGAGACAGGTACTCATTTAGCTGGAAAAATAAATATTTATTTAGTGAAAACTCAGTTTTATTTTTTCACTTTTAATTGCTAAATGATAAGGTTTTTCAGGGATATCTGTAAGGTAAATGTTGAATTGCCAAGTGTAAAAAAAAAAAAAAAAAAAGATTTCTACAGAGATTATAAAATGTTGAATTTACCATATGCGTTTTCAACATTTATTAATTATCTGAAAGTATAATTTTCATAATGTGTAAGAATGTGTTTGTTAACTCTGGAACTCAGTCGAATCACCTTAGAACAATCGGAATAAGACAGAAAGAATCACTTTGAATTATTGCAAACATCATAAAAAAAAGGATTTCAATTTGAAACTACTACTTCATCTTTTAAAAAAGGTATTCCTGGTCAATATTTATTCAGCATAGAATACAAAGCATGCTTTTTGTTCACCCTGAATATCAAGATGAACACGGCAAAGGAATACCATACACAAACTATAGAAGCTAAAGAGTATTTTATTACTACTTTGTATGCCGGCACAAATACAAACCATGACAGTGAAGGCTGGTTCTACCAAACTGAAAGCCTGTGGCTTTATGCCAGCGGTACCCTTGTGATGTTTCCAGATGTCTGAGAGAACACAACAGTTGGATGGATAATGTTATGCAAGAAGAAGGGAGTCAATTAAAAGACTGAAATTCCGTATTCCTTCGAATTGAAGACGCACTTTTTAAACCATTTTTTTCTTCTCAAAAAATGGCCTACGTATTAAATTCAAGCAGAATATAGTGATGTGTGCATTAAAATCGGCAACAAAAGATGTGACTGCCCGAGTAGACAAAGAGCAACGAGACTGACTGGCAGTTGTAAACAAAGCAAGATGTTGCCTGTGTAGCTATGGCTGTGCAGTAGCCTCAAAACTGGCACTTCTGCGTTCTTAAACAGGCGTAGGCCCCCCCCGGTCACGCCCCCCAGTCAATCAGGATCTTCCGACCAGCTCAGCTCCGGGCAAGCCTTCCTGTTTTTCATAGTAGCAGCGCAGCTGAATCAGCGACATTAGCTTCCTGAGGAATTCGAAGAGAAGCTTTTACAATTCTAGCATTTTGTTATTAGGCTCAAACCCCTGTATTTTTCTACTTGCCAAGCAATACCACAGTTCACAAAAAGGAAGAAAAACAGGTGTGAGTAATAACGACTAGAAATGAGAAGCAGCACATAACTGTAATGCTCTGTGTGACAGCAGACGGTTGCAAACTGCTCATCATTTCTTAAGAGTAAATGCATCTTTACTTCATTTTTATTTTTTCCCCTCAACTTGAGTGTGGGAAATTTAGGCTGCATCTTAAATTTGAAGGAATACGGTAATAGAATGGAACTTAGCCTTTAAGCAAGTAAAATCAGGTAAAGATAGGCTCTGGTTGGAGTTTAAGGGGTTAAACTGGGCTAGATTTACACAGAGCACATAAACACTACTGTAGTGGCACTGCTTTAGGAGTGGAGGAATCAGATTAGGCTAATGAAACAGATGAAGATGTCGTTTTCAAGTCCTCTGCAAACCATCAGTTTAGAGGCATACAAATATAACTGAACTGTAAAAATCAAACTTTCCATTCTTTTTTTTAAATGAGTGCCATCTCATAATTCATAACTTCAGTATGTTGTTAAGAATTATGAAATGTGACAAATATTAAATATTGTCCTTGAGTTGATATACGAATAAAAACACACACACACATTCACTGTAATGAGTCTCTTCTAACAAATATCTAAGATATAATGACAATATATGTTAGGTAAGATTAACTTGAATTACTATTAGCGCTTTTTACTTTAAGTGTGTTGTTTCACATGAAAGTTTGGTACACTGAAGTAAAAACCTTTGATGGATGCGTTTCAGCACCATTTGTTTGACATCATTCAGCCTTTTTCTGAAAAGCAAATATGAGATTTAATCTTTTGTCTTGCAGAAGGGCACAACTGCAAAGCTGTGCGCATGGTTTGCATGAACCTCCCTGCTTTAGATCTCAAGCTGAAAATAGAGTAAGTGGCCACCATCGTGGTGAATGACACAGGTAATATATTAAACATGAAGTTGACATATTTTCAGTTAAAAGGTTAATTCTTGTTCAAATATGTTTTCTCGACCGTATACTTCTGTCAGTTGATCAATTTATTCAGAAAGAAACAACTGCTGACTTTCACAAAACATTTTAATTGGTCACAGTTAGTTAGTCCCGTTTTCAAACTTGCTTAGTTGGAGCTGTAAAGAAAAGGCTGACTGTTGGAACAGAAAATTGGTAACTTCAGTGTGTCTACCATTATTTAGAAGTGCATTAAAAAGGACCAAGGCCTGAACAAAGGAAAATTTAACCACAAGCGACAGCCAAAATGAGATAGTTACCCTAGATAGTTACCCTAGTTTACTGGAACTACTAAAGGGTTTACTTATAGATATGAACTGGTCTTTTGCCACATTATGTTTTTCCATGAGTATCGAATCCTGTGTAGGTTTTTGTTTTTATTGTGAGATGGCACTCAATAAAAACAAAAATCTTAAAAATAGCAAAAACAGGCATTTCATTTTTTATATACCCTAGTGTTTTGTACAAGATTGTCCTATTTCACTATTGTCAGTATTACAATTGTTAAAATCACAATACAATTTTAGACTTAATGTACCTGTAGAAAGGTAAAATGCTTTCCAGCAATATGTTGTCTTTCTCCTTATCTGACTGTGATATGCATATGAAGGCTAATAAAAATGTCTAATGCTTTATATTGACAAATATATTTATTTTACAAAGGTCAATATTATTCCTGTGATATATTAGGTGTGAATTTAAAAGGGTAACCTATCTGTATACTTTGCCTTTATATCATGATGATGCAGACTGTATCTATATTATCTGGTTCACTTACTGTACACTGTCTTGCCACTAAGACCTGTACCTAATTTCAGGTCTGCCCTCGTCACAGACTCCACAAGGGTCTGGAAGGTGTCTCAAGGCTTGCTAATCCATTTAGTCATTAATATTCCACATAATTGAGCATAGGATCACAATGAGGAATGTGTCTCAAGTTCATCCAATGTATGTTCAATTGAATTGATGCCTAAAGTGTGGGCTATGCTTCTTAAACCATTTGTGCACATTTCTGGCACGGTGGATGGGTACACTGTGGTCTTGAAAGTAGCCATTGTCATCAGGATACAAGTGCAGTATGAATGGGTGGAAATAAAACACAATAATGCTTATGCAAACTACAACATTTGAGAGTAATAAAGGGACCCAAGGTAGCATGCACAGGTCCTAATCAAGTGGCCATGCAGTGTGTGTATGTTATTGCACACACATTCGAAAATATTTGAGACAGAAAACACCTAATGTACCCCACCAGTAATTCATTAGGAATACTTGGTGCTGTTTTAAACATTAAATGCAGTTCAAAAAAACCTTTTTAATTTTCTTTCTTTGCAGCTCCATTACATATGCTTTTGATAAGACAGTACTCCCCAACAGGTTGTATATGCGGATCAGTCAACAGGGTAAGGATAATGGTCTTATTATCCTACAGAAACATAAGTACAATGATGAAATATAGTTTATTGGTTTACTAAACACGTTTCAAAGATGATACACACAATAAGTGACACAAGACATAGAGAATACAGATAATAAATGTGCATCACTGACTTCCACCAGGTATAAAACCTCCCCACACTTCAGTAAAAACATTACAACAATGAACAAAGTGTAAAAATAACAGCATTATGTACTAGTGTTACTGTACTATTAAAAAAAAAAAAAAGTTAAAACATCAAGTACTTGAGAAAATTTCTCCAAAAAAGTAGTGTTTATAAAAAACAATGGACTGAAAAAATAAAACAAAAAACTTGTTTATTCAATTGTTCTTCATCATTTCTGCATCTTTAGTCTATTCAGTGAGCTACAGTACCAATGCACAGATCACTACAGAATCTCCTCAGAGGACAGGACTAGCTTACATTTCAAGTTAAGGACACTTACACAGTTCTCAGTGAAAGAGGTTGATTTGTAGTGTGCTACAGATTGCATAGCAGCGCTCAGTTAGAATCTCTGGCCAATCAAGGGCTTAATACCTTCAGTCCTGAATTATTTTTGTCTAGCTGAAGAATAAACTCCTTTACTGAGTATACAGAAGAACGGGACAATTTTTTTATATTTTTTTTTAAACATATTTATTCACTACCCCAAACTGAGACTTAGGAATCAAATGTGATTTCTGACAGACAACCTGCTGAACCCAAGTAATGGGTGGGGTGGTGGTGGGGGGATTATATATATATCTTAAATATTAGGAAAGAAACAGAGGTACCATCAATTTTGTACAATTAATTTACTAAACTGAATAACTTACAGGAGGACAGAGCAACACTAATATATATTCTCTCTCTCTCTCTCTCTCTCTCTCTCTCTCTCTCTCTCTCTCTCTCTCTCTCTCTCTCTCTCTCTCTCTCTCTCTCTCTCTCTCTCTCTATATATATATATATATATATTCTCAAGTTAAAACTGATCTATTAAGAGTACCTAATATACTACTTATTCAAAACACTTACACATGCTTTTGTGCAATTGTGTAATAAGCCATTTTCAATTTGGCTTTATGGTAACCTGTAGGTTTACTATTAGGAGTTGTTCATGGAGCAACAAGGGAATTTCAATTTATTCAACTAACTCCTGTCTCCTGATCCTTTCATTACTATACTTAATTCAAGGTAGTTCAGTGGGTGTTTAAAAGGCATGTCCTTACATTGTCTCCATACACTATACATTACAGTGACTCGATACTCTTGATAATTTTAAGACCAAGTTTCATCACAAACATACTGTACTTCTGGGCACCGCCCCTATATTCCCAGCAAAAGTAGAACAAAGAACATTAGCATATATATTGAAATTGCTAAATGCGGTTTAAATATAAACAGCGTGGCATGTTAGTCTGCTTTCTCTTGGATTGTTTGTTTTAAAACGTTTGGCTCCACAATGGGCAGTCAAAGCTATCTTTTCTGCAGATAATCATCATTTTTAAACATGTAGTAATGCTGGGGTAAAAGGACACGAGATGAACAGCAGTATACTTATCTTTCAGAAACATGTGGAAACTGAACATATTTTTTTCTTTGAATAAGAATTCAGAGAACTTGCTGCTGCCAGTGCCTGTCCATACCCCAGAATGAGATTACTCTTGACACTGGTCCTGTTCTCCTGACCTTAAGCTTCCTCTGATCTTTTCTTTTTGTTATCATTTCTGCCAAGTCTGTTATTGATGCCGTAAATGTGCTGTCCCTATGCCCTAAATGAAATTTCATGGCCCACATTTTCAGATTTAATAATGTTAATAAAAACAAACAGGCACACGTTAACCATTTAAAAAAAACATCAAAAGAAACTTTCTCCACTCACACCCCACTCATATGCAAATTAAAATGTGCGTTTATACTTTGTAGCTAGATGGGGAATATACAACATGAACCACACTGTACTGAGACCTCTACCTAATATTAGGTTTGGCCAAATCCAAGAAGACTCTCATAATTTAAGGTTGCTAAATTGTATCCCTAGAAACAGTGCTTGGTATTTTGGCAAGCAAGGTAGCACAATCCCTGGTGGCTTTAGTCCAGCTCCTGTCTAAAGCACAAGAGGCAACGCAGAGCTGGGATCTGAAATGAACTCCTGAACTCTGGAAGGGACGGTTGAATTCTCTCATGCAACATGCTGTGCAAGCGTCTGGCTCTGCTGAAAACTACACACACTTCCTGCTGTTTTCTGAAAGTTCTTTCTCCTAATAACTGTAGGCTTTTCTAAAACGGAATACGAAAGAATAAAAAAGATACATGGCAGCTCTCCCCTCCCCCCAAATTAAGGGAACAATCTCCGCTTTTTCATTACCCCCCCCCCATTTGTGATCCATAACAGAAAAGGGACTATAAATGCATTCAAAACAACAGCTGGTAACAGCTGCACAAACAGCCAAGAGCAGTTAGAATATTTTTTTATTGGTTATGTATAGAGCTGTCTGACATTAGTTACAAGCTGCCGTCAGGCTTTGCTATTGGGTCCTAGCCAGGATTTTAACCTATATCTATCTATCTAGATATAATGTAATTATTTATTTATTTTCAAACAGCCTACAGTAAGCAAGCAGCATTTCCTGTAATTCTGGTTGGTCCTGAACCTTCACTTGTGCTTGGCCCCTTTTAGCAAGACTAGCATGCATCCTGTCGGGGAAACCTGCATCTCTAACACACAGTGCTTTTGGAAGACAATCTCACTTTTGATCATTTTCCTCACTCAATGTAAAACAAAACAATCGGCTGCTTTTGTATCTGCGCACTCATCATCTTCTCTACATCTATTGAGAGAAGGAGGGGGGGGGGGGGATAATCCTTGCTAAATTTTGGCAAAGTTTCAAACTAAACAACGCAGTTTGCAAAGACAACCATGCAGATTGAAAAAAAAAAAACACTGCGCAAAAAACTTAACAAAAACATTAGCATGAGTTCTAGCTGTTTCCCAGTCGTGTCAGCCTAACCTTTCACCTTCTTGCACATTTTAGGAGCAGCATCCAGTTAAGGACACATGGTTCAGAGCAATTTAAAAATAGCCAAGACAACACAGTAGACAATGAATGATTTTGTTCTAAAGCGTTCCAAACCCTTGAATGGCTTTCAAATCCCTGTGGCGTATCGATCATGGGACATGTTTTTTCAAAGGGGCCTTTATTGTTTGTTCACTTCTGCAGCTTGTTTTAGTTCTCTTTGGAGTGTTACCCTTTTAGGCAAAATCCAAGCCCTGAGTTTTCAGATTTGCTAACCATTTCTGCCTCCCACTTCCCATGGATTGTCCAGTGCTAACAAAATCAAAACAAAACAAAGTCCAGCCTTTGCAATATGCAAAATCACAATAATAGGGGATATGGCAGGACTCAATGTAAGGGCTCTTGAGTTTGAATGTTGCCATGTTGTATCACAATACATACCACAATGCGATATATCATTTAAAGAATGCACAGGGTGTACATGATGAATCGTTACATGCCTAGTTGAAATATTCAGCCCAGGATATAATAGTTCCACAGCAAAATGATTGTTGTATCAGTGCTTCTTTTGTATTTTAAATGCTTACACTTATCAGATTAGAGGCTAAAGTTAACTCTGTTTTGCACTACTTTTGCAGTCCCTTTGAAGTGATATTAAAAGGGACTGCCCTATGTGCACAATACACAAACAAGCATACTCTGTTTTATTTTCTATTGTAAAAACGAACAGATAACACAGGTCTGCTCAACAACAATTAACCTGAACTAATTCTCATCATAAGTGGAGCACATAATGAATCTAGCCTTTCTTTTATTTAAGAGGGAAACCAATACTGTGACCCCTGTATTTAACAGTGAACGGTGAATAAACTGTATTTATAGAAGCATGCTGAGCTCCAAGCCTGACCCCTCACCTTGAGGTAAAGAATTATATGCTGTTCTTTTCATATAGAGAGATATATACAGCATATAGTATGTGGATCCCAAGGGACTGTACTTCCTTTTCTTCTTTATTTTAACAAGTGGTAAATACATCTGATATGAACATCAATATAGATGGACTGGGTCCTTTCCAGTATAATAATAAAAAAAACTGTTTAAGTTAGCCCTGCACAGTTTCATTCAGAAATTAAGTAGACACTGAAGAAGGTACTAGCTGAAACACTCAACTACTTGTGACTTACTTTATTAGTTTTTACATTCTGATTAAAGTGTTCTGAAGTGAACTGTATTATGTATTGCAATTTAAATCTAGGCTAGCATACACAAATTATCCAAACCCCATATTTTCATCATTTTCAAGATCGTCCAAGTGTTCATGTTTTAGCAAGTTTAAAACGCAAATATAAATTAAACAAACAAATGCATTAAATGCACACTTGTGAATCAACAATAATATATTACACTACAGCTACCATTCTGCATAGTCTAAGCTTTGCAGCAGAATCCTGAAACATACAATTTTCACTTTTAAGTTTGCTTTTACTAAACTTGTTCCCTGAATGCCATTCTTCAAATGTTTCTAAATTCAGCTTCTCAATAATGTCTCTGGCAAAGTGCTGTAACCCAGTAGAAGCAGATAAGCATGAGGTCTGTCGAGGTTCACGAAAGTATTTCATCTCCTCTATCAATGACTGCTGAGTTAGATTTTAAACTACTTAGCTACCAATCTTGTTGACAGAGTACAAGCAGCTGGTGTTCAATTCTTTGAGTATACCTGTTTTATTCTCTATATATATATAGCAATAACTTATATCTATATATATATATATATATATATATATATATATATATATATATATATATATATATATATATAGAAATGTCAGCCTACACCAATATTTACACATTCTTCAACTGTAAACATTGTATTTGTTTGGTACATTTGCAATACTGTAACTTTGCAAAGACAAGCTATCAGGAACAATGGGACAGTTAAGTTTGAACTCTAGTATTGTTGAAAGTACCATTTAAGTTTTATTTTTTGTGTATTTGTATTTTATTATTAATGATGTCTTTATTTAATATGTATTTTTTTTTTTTTGCAACAGTATGTTTTCATCTTAAGTATTATAATTTGCAGACAATACAGCAATGGCATATACTTTCCAGGCCCTTCCATTTAGTATAATCATGGATATCTTCCAATTCCAAAATCATGAAAGAAAAAAAAAAAAAGGAAAAAACATGCATCCCAAATATGCAAAATAAAAAAAATACACATGGTTTAATTGAAAAAAAAAAACTTACAACTTTGCATATTAATACATCTGGACCCACATGTATGTTAGGATGTATTGTAATGATTGCATTACAGCCACCTATAACCCATACCAAGTCCTACAGCTATTAACCAAGTTCAGCTACAGAGTAGAGATTATAATCTTACCCATTTTGCACTTCCATTAGCTACATAGATCTGAAATGTGCAGTTTTTAAAGAAACATGTATTTTAATTTTAAAAACACACGCATACCGCTGACACCTCCTCTGCAAACAAGAGATTTCTTGACCTAGTGTTGTACCAGATATCATGTTTTGAAATGTTGTGTTTCTTTCAAAACTGCACATATAAACAGAAGTGCATGGCAGAGGAAATTCATGGGCCTGTTTTGTTTGCTGCAATTACTTTACATGACAATCCTACGAGCTCCAGGAACAAAGTTTAACACTGTTAAGAAAACACTTTGAAAACCACGCCAGTAATCTCTGCCAAGCCTGTTCAAGTCTAAACATTTACAAGCCAAAAATAATTCAATACATAAGTTAGAAAATTTGCAAACCACACAGACAAATTCAGGAAGGAGTAAAACCCAAAACTACTCCAGGAGCACAGGTGCAACCCTAGCCTCAGCCAGTATGAAACAGATTCAGAAAAGGCAACAAAGTCTAGTGAACCAATTAAAATATAAATATCTGCATACTGGAATTAAAGTAATAATAATAATTAAAATAAAATAATAATGAAAAAAAAAATCCCACTTCATCTTTGCAAAATTGATGCTTGCTAAAAAACAAGTGTCTTAGTTTACAAACAAATCCTATTCCCAAATGCAGGATTACAAATGACTTATAACATCAGCGGATTACTTAAGATTCAGGTATTCCCCACAGTCCCTGAAGTTTTCTCTGTTAACATACCGAAGCAAAGCTTTTAGGAGTACAACTGGTTTGGATGCCTTGCATTATGGTCTGTACCCAGCAGGGGTCTTACGATGGGACCCGGATTCGGAACAGCCCCTGTTGCAGCTGGAGACGGAAGAGCTTGCAGTTGGCAATGCGAAGCGCAGCACAGCCGGTGCGTCGCAGGTCTGAGGGCAGCAAAGGTTTGGTTCGGTGCCAGGTCCCTGTGCTTCTCCGGAACTCCCGCACATAATCATAGCTGGTACCTTCAAGCATCAATAAAGACAAACAAACAGTTAAGAGACTGTAAAGGTGAGCTGAATTTTTGGCATTCTATATAGACCTACAAATACTCAACTGAAAGGAAAATCTCTCACCAAAACTCAAACTGATATTGGACTAAGAATATAAGTGTAAAATGTTCAGTGTCAGAGCTAGCAACAGAAATTAAATCAGTTCAATTTAAAACCTACTTGTCTACAGTCAGCCCCGTGTTTTGAGTTTATAGCTTTTTTTTTTTTTTTTTTTTTTTTTTTTACATTCTTTCTTTTTTCTGTGGCCACTTGTGAATATTTTGATACACCCCTTTGGCTATTTTAAATAGGTTTTTACAGCAGTAGTGAATCAATCCAGATGCTGGTACAGTAAAATGTTACAAAAACATCCAGCTGTGGCTCCTCCTGGCTGGGCAAAACTGATCAAATCTACCCCTAGGACACTGTTAGGCCCAGTGTGGGTATGCAGGCATTACCCACAAAAGAGCCACTAGTAACCAGTCAATCCCTTCCTATGCACTAATCAAGTAGGGACTGATTCTGTGATGTGGGTTTGTGGACAACTTGACTTCCAAACTCGTTGTACTTAAGTCAGATATCTAGACTGATAATCAAATAGCTAGAATTTGTTTTTAATTTATTTTTTTGCTATTGAGATCCCAAATTCTTACCAGTGTCTAGATCACCAACTACATAGATACTGGCCCCAATTGGTACAGCTCCATATACGAAAGAGGAGCTGGTAGGAATGCAAAGGTTCTGGTCGTCCAAATACATCCATCTGGAAAAGTCACATTCATGTTATTGTACGTTTGGACTACACTGAAGTGAATATATAACAATACTAATGTTTAAACGCATTTATTGAAAAAAAGCAATTACTTAATTTTGTAACAAATATCCAAATGCACACATTCCCAACATCAAAATATCTCACTCACTCAGCGGAATTAAGCAATGCATGTAACTAACCACAACAACAGTGAGTTATTTGAGCATATATTTAATACATTAAAATATAAAGGCACACCTTTCTTTAAAAAGCGCCAGTTTTATAAGAAGTTAGTTCAGTCCCATTTGTGCGTTTTTAAATCATACATTAACAAAAAAATAAAACTGCATATCTTTTTTCAAAAGCTTCAGTTACATTATTATTAGGAATTTCTTTTTTTTTTTTTTTTTTTTAAACAAATCGTGTTCCCATAAACGCAACAAAGCACAAAGATTAGCAGGAAACGGTGCTTGGAGGTCATGCCAATGTCTGCAACAGTGCTGGCCAGAATGTTCAATTGACGTCACTAAAGGGAATACAAATTCAAACGAACACACACACACACACACAAAGGGAACAGGACTCCTTCCCATTTCTCACTTTTCCTACAGGGTTTATTGCACCAGCTTTTTCAATTAGTGTTCAGTTGCACATTTCTATTTCACCTGCTGCATTATTTTTAAAATCTTACCCTGGGGATGAGGTCCATTCCAGTGGAGAAATAATAACTATTAAAGCCTGAACGTTCCCACTGGGAGGGAAGAGCATGCAGAGATTCAACAGCCCTTTATAACAGCATTAATTCTTGAACTGGGGCACAGTCGTGCTGCTCATAAGGTTTGCATTAGTACAATTGAAAGCAGATGCAGGGACCATATTACACTTCTGTATGCCCAGTGATTTTACAACCATGCCAATGCAATCATAAAAAAAGTACAATGGGAATATTTTAAAATAGCAGACCTGTAATTAATAGGGAAGCAGTCCCAAAAACATTTAGTCTTCATTAGTTTCAGATGGAGTTAGAAACCAAAAGAACAAAAAAGGTTCAAAATGACTAAGCATTCATTTATATGGAGAGGAGGGCTATAGTTGAAAATTATTGACCTGGGGGAAGACTACTGTTACTGATGGGGCTACAATGCCTGAAGCCGCAGGCTGAGAGCATTGCACCCTGTCGGAAACAATAGTCTTTCTGAGAAGCATTTAATTTTCTGCTATTTTTCTGGTAGTTTCTTCTTTTACGTTTAGTTGTATCACTGCCATTTTTAGATTGTTGCTGTACTCTTAGTTTTAACCATTTTTGTTACTTATTTTTCAAATCACAAATTTCCACTTTATTTTTCAACACGACTATGTACTTATTTGTTCTATAATTATCATCAGGTGTTGGTTTTCGATCATACATCAATTGGGTTTCATACAAAATATGTTGATTGCACAAATACTTTTGTCAAAGTATAAAATTAGCTTTTGCATCTTATTTTTCATTTTACAGTTATATAATAATTTGTTGTTTTATTATAAAAGTGAATCTCTATTTTAATTTATATTTAAATAGAACAATTTGAAATAAATGAAAATCACTTGTGTTTTTTTTTTTTTTTTTTACTGCCCAAATAGTTTTGTCTGCGACTGTATATAAAAGGATAATGACTTACAGGTATAAATATTGGATTGTTTTCTGTAACCACTAGGTTAATTACGACAATGGTTCTCAATCCTGGTCCTCTGGGACCAGTGTCTTCTGGTTTCCATTCCAACCAATTTCTCAATTACTTAACTAAACCCTTAATTGAACTAAAAAGTAGCTTAATTGTTCCACTCCCAGAAAGTTGCAGGTTTCTAATTACTTGTAACATTTTATAGTTAAGATGAGCTCTCCAACTGTTTAACAGCATAAAACCATTAACTCTTTACACTCCAAGCAATTTTCACCTATTGTTGCCAAATTGAATTTCCCCTGTAAAAAACACATTTATGTGCTAGAAGCATGTTATTTACATCAAAATTTAAAAGCACAAATTTTTATTTCATATGATGTTGGAATTTGGAATAAAAAGTGCTTCCTAGACTCTCACAGATGAGAAAATGTGAAGAAAAAAATGCATTTTCAAAAATTATCATTGTTTTGAAAAATAAACCATGAAAACATGTATATCGAATTTTTTTGAGACATTTATATATTCCTATATGTTGGGAAGTTCTGCATAAAATGTCAGCCCAATAGCACTAAAAATGACCAGAATGCAAACATTGTTGCAATTTCGGATTTTTATTGGCAAGTGTTTTTTTTTTTTTTTTTGGATGTGCACACAGCTCTAAAATCTTTCTTTGGCTGAGTATCGCATCGAATTTGGTCTTGAATTGAAGCCTGGCTCCTCCTCTTTGGAACAAACAAAGAATCATCGCCGAGAGACATTCCTGGTTGGAGCCACAAAGCGAAAGGTAAGCGACCCACCGGCGGGCAAAATCCCATATACCGGAGTTTAAAGGGTTAAAAAGGCCTAATTAAGCTAAGTAGTTCAATTAAAGGGTTAGTTAAGTAATTGAGAGCTCAGTTGGAATGAAAACCAGGGGCTCAAAACTTTTGATCTGGATCAAAGTGATCTGGATTTTGTAATCGAGATTACTTTTAACTAGATAATTTTGATCAGTTTTTTTTACGAAAATGTCACTACTGGATTACATTTATCCAGGTAACAAATAATCACGATTACGAAAATCGAGTTTTTTGAAGTAAGCTAGTTAATTAATTAACTTATTTATTTATATAACAATAGGCCTTATTTATGATATAACTTAATTTAGCAAAAGACATAAGATTGTGGTAATAATGATTAATACATAACTATTTTTTGTTTTATATTGTTTTTTTTTTTTTTAAACAAAATCTAAATAACAATGTTAGTGCATGCAAATAATGATTATTTTATTTATGCATACTTAGCAGAAATTAAATAATAAAATCTAAATTGAATAAAAATAAAACTTTTGAAAAAAGGATGTGTGTTTTTTGACAACTTCATCGTTTTGCTCATTGGTACGGAGTCCAGCATCTCTGACCAGCTTTAAGGCAGCATATATGAAGGCGTATGTTTTTATTTTATTAAAGCTATACCACTAAATAAGTTTTTTTCCTTTTTGCTTGCACGGATACAAAACTTAAATATATAAATATTACATTCAAACACTCTATCTGGACATATAGCGTGTGTTTGCTATGACAATTCAAACAAAATGTCAACATTCTATGATCATTTAAAAGCTAAATCCACCTCTGCTGTATGATCATAATAATCCTGGTATTTTGGATTCAAGTAATCCTGATCTCCTTTATAAATTCTGAAAAACCCAATTGCAACATTTAATCGTGATTAAAAGTGTGACTCGATTACCAAAATGAAATCCTGATCACAGTAATCCTGATTGCATTTCGATGTTTTGAAAAACCCAATTGCACAATATAATCCAGACCAAACACCGAAATCCAATTACCAAAGTTTTGAAAAAACAACCCTCAGAAGATACAGGGGTCCCAGAGGACCAGGATTGAGAACCACTGAATTAGGATACCTGTGCATTCCAAAGATTTCATTAGACAAGAGCTCTTCGTACAGGACTTCAGGTAAAGGAAGGGGCTTGTAATATAGGCATAGATCAGGTGTACAATTACACTGCAGCAGCAATTTAAACACCTGGGGTGGATGTCGGATCAGGTTTCCACACCACAAAGTTCAGCACTCTACTTCATACATTATACCACCATGCATGTGAAAAAACATTATATACTGCAAATTATTACTCCTGCATGAAAACAAGCAACATACATTGAGAACTGGAGGTGCTGGATTGACCAAAAGGGATTAAGAAACTTTAAGTAGCTTATCTTAACCTGTAAACCAGCATTACCCGGTACCGAGTCCTGGTCTTTATCCTCTAAGCCTGGATACTCTTCCATGGCTACATACTGATGAAGGCACTGGACGAAACATTTGTTTCTTATAGACTTCCCCTGGTATATTCTGGACCTTGAAGCAGGTTTTGCTATGGATAACGTGGGTCCATCTAACCTCATGGATATCAGGGGCAGTACTGACCTCCGAGTCAGACATCAGTTCAGAACATATGTTCAGGGCCATATGATGGGACACACAAACAGCAGAGAAGCAGAAAAGGTCAGTGGCACTACACAAGCCGTCGCTGCCAGCCAAACGCTACTTATTAACTAAGTGAGCCATGTGCACTGCGTTCAGCGCTTACTGGGGCAAAGTGAAGGCAGTGGTGCACCAGCAACACTGAATAAAAAGAGTATTCAATGTTTAGTAAGTATGTTCTGGGGGTCTTGTTACCATCCCTGTTGGCATATAGTGGTCTTAATACAGAAAGTGACTTTACATGTTGGGACTATATAAAAAAAGTAGCCTTTATTAAGCTGGCTTTAAAGCAGGGTTTTACTGGAACACAAGAACATTTGTGTTAGTAAGTAAATGGCTTTTAAACTTCTATTTACAGTATGCATAGTTATCCCTACACAAAATGAACCCTTAATTGCTGGGATGGGTCAAACATTATGACACAACTTCTTTTGCTATGCAGTACAGTGCTTGTTGTGCCTTTGCATGAAACATGCTTTAAAAGCTCATTTGCATGTGTAGTTTTTGGCTCATTTCACAACAGTAGTTAAGGGTTAACAATAAGGAATAAGAAATCAGAAAACAACTGGAGTAATAGTAGCTGGCTTCTCGGTTATCTTTCTACTTCTCTTTGCTGAATTAGGCGTTTGTTTGTTTAGCTGTGCTGTACAGATGTCAGCTAACTTTAAAAACAAGAATCGCAGCTTGATTATATTGAAACCTGAATTCAAAGGACTTCGGCCATATTATGCTTTTCCACTAGAAGGCGGTGTTTAAGCCAGAGTCCAGTTTTTACATATTGAGCAACTGTATGTTTACTGAAATAAAAGAAGCACCAAAGGGAAGCCTACCTGTTCCCATCGTTCTTGTGGTATACCCTAAAAGAAAGTTTGCATTTTTCAGTAATCTTTCTAATAACAATGTTTAATTGCATTTCTTTTTTTCTGTTGATAATGATGTGGCGTTGTTACCTAATTTCAGTTTGAGTTACATTCTATTCTGATCAAGATGAATATTTTAAAGTAAATGTACACAAATAATAATAAAAATAATTTTATATAGAGCCTTTCATAGTGGACCACTATCACAAAGCGCTTTACAGAGGTAGGCTGTGAACTGCTTTAGGTGCAGTTACTAACAATAGGACACTGATTTAACATCTCACCCGCAGGATGGAGCAAAAGGAGGTTAAGTGACTTGCTCAGGCTCACACAGTGAGTCAGTCAGTGGCAGAGGTCGGATTTGAACCGGTGACCTTCTAGTTACAAGCCCTGGACTTTAACCACTGGACCACACTGCAATAATAAATTAATATACCTAAAATAACCTCCCATCAACATTTTAAATTTACAACAATTTTAAATTATTTTTTGCACGGGAAATATCTATTTGATTGACCTACACAGCAGTGGATCTAAATAAAGTTGTCATTTAAATGGTAAAAGGTTTAAAAAAAGACTATGAAGCTCTACTGGGAGTTTGATTTTCATACCCTTCACTCATTTTATTAACTGGTGATCGACACACAGGGCTAATATTTCACTTGTTACATTAATGTCCAAGTTTCATACAACTTTTGCTGTTCATACAGTCAAGTGCTTATGTTTATGACTATTTGTATTAAGGTGATTGCACCTAATATGAAGTCATTGTACATATCTGGTTTTGGAACAGATAAAGATACAATATGCAAAGCACTGTACTTAAAACTCAGTAGCTCAAGATCAAAAATGAAACAAGTCCCCCCAGGCATCGTGTGTTTTAATGGTTAGAGCAACAAGAGACCCTGCACTGAAACTCCAGCTTACTCTTACAATTGCTTTTTGAAGCCCAATCAAGTTACTTCACCTTGCTTCAGCAACTGGAAAACTGGGTCCAAAAGCTATTGCTTTTACATTTTTTCATTTATTAAAAGAAAACAAAAAACATGTTTTTAGGAGACCTGAAATAAAATCAGGAATGATAGAATGGTTACCAATCTGTTATTTTTATTTGCGGTTCAGTCATGGAAATGTTGATGTCCACAAAAGTAGACAGGATCCATTTTATTCCAAAAAGCCAACCCTTTAACAGTACAGTGCACACAGCAGCAATGCTGGGACAGGAGTGGAGTTCACAAGGGAAAGTGCCCCCAACCAAACTAGTAGAGCGCCGGTTCACTGCCTGGTGTTGCCCTTCTCAGGTGCATGCAGAGATGCGTTCGTACTGAGCACCGTGCTCTTGAGACTCATCACAGTTTCCAATGACAGCAAGGATCAGACTGTATGTAGAACTGGGGTTTAAATGTGAGTTTTTGGGTCAAAAGTTGAGTTTTTTAAAAATATATACATTGATTTAAACATAAAAAGAATCAGTAACATAACATAAAACAATTCTAATTAAATGTAAATAAAGTTAGAATTATGTGTTTGTTTAAATCCTAATATTTATTCTCTAAGGAGTTGCACATTTAAAATCTCAGCTTTTCAAAAGTAGTGCATGATTTTGACCCTCAATGTTTACCCCGTTGAACCGTGCTGTGTACACACTGCACCTGCCATGAGAATGCACTACTACACATTCTTCACACGGAGACAAGAATGAACCTGCTTAGAGGGAGAGGAGTGTAATTATTAGAACAGCACAGTGCTTGAGAACAGTGATCAGAACAGGGTTCTTGCCAGCAGAAACACAGCTGAACACCACACACTGCAGCACTTAAGGGTTCTTCTAAAGTCTCCCTTACAAGTACTGACAAGCACAACCCTGCTAGGTAAATTAAACACTACAATGGGGACGTTTCACTAATAAAAAAAAAAAATCACGTTAAGTGTTGAGATGTATTTTTATTGCATTTTCTCAACACTTACCTTTTGTATTCATCATGGTAGAACTCAGACTTGCAGGTCAACATCTCAGTAGTTTGGGGGTGGTCTGTCTCCCGGCTACGTACCCCTCCAAACACATAAAGCTCCTGTCCCACGCCACAGGCTACGGCTCCAAATCTGATGGGGGGAGGGGGGAAAACCGAACAATCAACACACCGTTCATTAACTCTATCAAAGCAGGTACATCCTTTACACCTGTCCCATGAAAAAACAAGCTTATTAAAAAGGGCAACTTGTCCTTAGAAAATTGTCGTACAAGACAATTTTGGCCCATTCCATGTTACGTGTGTTACAAACAATGTCCATTTCCTTATCACATAACGATACAATGCTTAGCCACAACTGTATAATATTTTTTTAATTGCAGCCTCACAAGCCAGAATATTTAATATGCAGTACATTGTTTATTGCCAGACGGGAAGCTTTTGGCTACAGAACTTTAAAAAGATGTGTTACACTAAGTTTTCAGCCTACATGACAATGTAGGAGGGTGTGCTCCAAACTGTAACACATGTAACGTGGAATGGGCCTTATCCAAAAATGGTGTGTTTAGTTTATTTAAAAAAAAAAAAAAAAAATGCAATCTCACTGCTTTATCCCAGAGTTCAATATTGCGTGCAACCTGAAGACTCTTTTTAATGCTTTACCTCCTTTCCTTCAGAGGGCAGATAGCTGTCCACTGCTGCGTCTTTGGGTCGTAGCACTCCACCGATTCATAGAGTTTCCCATAAGAGCCTCCACCCATTGCATAGATCTTCTTGTTCATGGTTGCATAGCATCCAATCTGCAAACAGAGCGCATGGTCATATTATATTCCACTGACAACACAGGAAAACCTTGTCTGCCATTCTGCAGCTTGTAGTGACACAGCTTTTCTCCAGGGTTCTTTGTTTTAAGTGTTTATTTTTAAGAAGAGCACAAAATATGTATTTTTAATTTTTTTTTTTTTTTTTTTTTTTTTTTTAGCCAGAATTGGTTTATGGAAACTTCAGTAAAACCTGTTAATTGTGCAAAAAGTATTGGTATGGGCCTTACTTCCTGGATTCATATTAGATTTATTTGTTGTTTCTGACCAGCTGAAAAACAAAGCCTGGCCTGTCTAACACACACCTTGTCGGACTTGCAGTAAATCAAAAAGACATGTACTGTACTAAAAGCAGGGACTGTATTCGTAACACACCTACATATTGAAATCAACCTTTTTCAATTCTATACAAAAAGATAAACATATACAAATATCAAATAATAATATTAAACTCATATGCAAAGGGTTGGATTTGAAAGTTGATAGATGTTTTCCATCCAGTTCATTCCCTTTCTATTGTTTACCTGATACACCTGTCCGTTGTCGCAAAATCTAACAATTAGCAGGTTTCATGATGTTTCAATGAAGATCAAGTCAGCTCGAAACAAATGATTTACTTCAAAAGATGAACAAATTATTACAGCACTGTGTTATTATAGCATTATGCGCTTCTCACAGATAATGAAGAACCCTTCTTATATCTAAGATATATTTCTACTATGCAGTCCCAACTGTAGTAAATATTACCAGCAAATACCAGCATGGTGTAACATGCTACATACCTTCCGAACCATGGTCATGTCGGACTGCGTCTTCCAGATGTTGGTGTGAATGTCGTACACCTCGATTGAGACCATCTCTTTCTCTCCATCCTCCCCTCCCAGGACGTAAATCAATCCATCAATCTCCACTATCCCAAAGTTGTGCCTGGCCTAAAAATAAATCAGGAAATAAAAAGTAGGACACATGAACCTGCATATGTAGAAACTAATCACAAGACTAGATCTGGCAGCACCTTGAAAATACCAATTCCATTCACCTGTGTCTAGCTATCCAAATTTGTGGGGCAATCATGTTCCAACTTTCATTTAAAATGTACATATATGTATATATATGTGTGTGTGTGTGTGTATATATATATATTTTTTTTTTAAATTTTGAATCAGCTACCAAATAACAGCGTAAAAATAAAAACACTCAAAAAAAACCTAATGGGAGAAAAAGAAACCCATTACCTCGTTTGTTAAATAAAAATTTAAAACACTCTGCCGTGCAGTAGAATGCGTGTTATTTATTTCAGAGGTCACCTTTTTGAAACGGCCATTTACGTCATTTATAAAAATGTGTTGCATGAACGAAGATGAACAGTCATTTTCAAGTACTGGTTGTTTGAATATTTGATTATTTGTCCCCAGTACTAATCCAAACAGTTCCTAGAATGTTATAAACATTTCTAACTAGGTTTCCGATTCCAAGCAAAAACACTAGACCACATTCTTTAAGAACTATTCATATCTTGACAAGACGCCAAGACTGTCATTGATGATGGAATACTCTGTGAGCATGCTGCCCCTTCGACACAGTATAGAACATGATACTGCTTATATCAACAACAAATACAGAGTGGATTAGCACATTGAACAATACATGTTGAAATTTGCAGCGGCTGGTCTGCTGTACTAGCCCCAGAAGTGCCTGAGCAAACAGAACTGGTAGCTGTCGAATAACTTTACAGAGCCCACGGCTTCCCTTTGTTGCAGTGAACGCCTTCACTGACCTCAAGCATAGGTGAAATGGCACTCCAGGTGTTGGTATCAGGGTCATACTTTTCCCCTGAGTTGAGAGAAGTTTTATTTTCATCCAGTCCTCCAACCACAAACAGTAAGCCCTCTAATTAGAAAGAGAATGCAAAGGTTACTGATTTTACTCTGTGAAACCGCCTAAGCCCTCAGCTTAATACAATAGCTGGACTCAGTACAAGAACAAAAGGAATGATGGAAACTGGTTGTAAACGTGCAGCCAAAATTACAAAAATGTGTTTGTCACCGTGGAACATCATGAGTGCTCTCATATCTTGCTTCTGACAGTTTGCTCTTACATTTAAGTTTCCCAAAAGGCAAACAAGATACCGGTGCACTGCCACCTTCTGGTAGAACAGAGAACAACACTGAGCATTAACCAATCTGACCTTGTCATGTTGAATTTGTATAGACACCAACAATTGTTAAATCAACTCATAGGAGTAACAGACAATACTGAGAACTAGAAACAATCAACAAATTCCAGACTATGCAAGACACTTGCTTTTTTACTATTTGGGTCAAACTAAAATTTCGTGAGTGATGCCACTGGTGAAACACTATGTTTAGTTTAAAGATAGAGCCACACATTCACAAAAATATACCTTAATGAAAGCTTTTGCTCTCTACTTTATGACAGGCCTGCTGTGGTGTAGTTTTCAAGTGACTTAGCAATTATTTTAAAGTGGTAAATGTTGATTTGTAACATTCTGGAATTATTACGGTTATGTCGCATTTGTACTTGGTACTGGGTGGGTAAAAACAGGAAGTTATGTAAACTGCATTCCTGACCAATGTCACAATATTGTGACATCACCATCCTGTTTGTGCCCACCCAAATCCAGATTAGCCCCCTCCCTAAAGCAAAACCTATTAGAAATCATGCAGCTTTAACTAATAGCACCTGTAGCAATATAAATAAACTGATCTGGGACACCCAAAAAACTCCCAGGGAGGTGAGGAAGGCTCACCTGCAGCCAGCACTCCATGGCTGAATCTCGCAACGCTCATGGGCATCAGCTCTATCCAGAGCTGTCTGTTTGGATCATACAGCGGGCACATGCAGCGCATGACTTTAGATGGCTTGCGAGTGCTGAAATGAAAGAGGGAGATTTTACTATTCCAGCTACGCCCCTCCTCCCCAGTTCATAGCCAAGAATAGGAAGTACAATCATTCGGTGCTCTGGACCCCCTCCCCACTCACCGCTAACAGACTGCTGCCCCTTCTCTACTCCCTTTCATCTCCTCTCAACACCTCTCTGCTATCTGGCTGTTTTCCCTCTACCTTCAAAACAGACCTGCATCATCCCTCCACAACTACCATCCTGTCTTTCTTCAATTCCTCTCTAAAACCCTGGAGCGAAGAGTACACCGCCAGCTCTCTACTTTCCTGTCAACACATTCTTTGCTTAACCCCCTCCAATCTGGTTTTCACCCAGCACACTCCACTGAAACTGCTCTTTTCTGCCTGTGTCGCCTCCCTCTCCTCTGTCCTACAGTGGCATGCAAAAGTATTGACCCCCCTTGGCATTTTTCCTATTTTGTTGCCTTACAACCTGGAATTAAAATGGATTTTTATTTGGATTTCATGTAATGGACATACACAAAATAGTCCAAATTGGTGAAGTGAAATTAAAAAAATAACGGAAAAGTGGTGCGTGCATATGTATTCACCCCCTTTGCTGTTAAGCCTCTAAATAAGATCTGGTGCAACCAATTACCTCAGAAGTCACATAATTAGTTAAATAAAGTCCACCTGTGTGCAATCTAAGTGTCACATGATCTGTCACATGATTTCAGTATATATACACCTGTTCTGAAAGGCCCCAGAGTCTGCAACACCACTAAGCAAGGGGCACCACCAAGCAAGCGGCACCACGAAGACCAAGGAGCTCTCCAAACAGGTCAGGGACAAAGTTGTGCAGAAGTACAGATCAGGGTTGGGTTATAAAAAAATATCCGAAACTTTGAACATCCCACGGAGCACCATTAAAGCCATTATTAAAAAATGGAAGGAATATGGCACCACAACAAACCTGGCAAGAGAGGGCCGCCCACCAAAACTCACGGACCAGGCAAGGAAGGCATTAATCAGAGAGGCAACAAAGAGACCAAAGATAACCCTGAAGGAGCTGCAAAGCTCCACAGCGGAGATTGGAGTATCTGTCCATAGGACCACTTTAAGCCATACACTCCACAGAGTTGGGCTTTACGGAAGAGTGGCCAGAAAAAAAGCCATTGCTTAAAGAAAAAAATAAGCAAACACGTTTGGTGTTCGCCAAAAGGCATGTTGGAGACTCCCCAAACATATGGAAGAAGGTACTCTGGTCAGATGAGACTAAAATTGAGCTTTTTGACCATCAAGGAAAACGCTATGTCTGGCGCAAACCCAACACCTCTCATCACCCCGAGAACACCATTCCAGTGAAGCATGGTGGTGGCAGCATCATGCTGTGGGGATGTTTTTCATCGGCAGGGACTGGGAAACTGGTCAGAATTGAAGGAATGATGGATGGCGCTAAATACAGGGAAATTCTTGAGGGAAACCTGTTTCAGTCTTCCAGAGATTTGAGACTGGGACGGAGGTTCACCTTCCAGCAGGACAATGATCCTAAGCATACAGCTAAAGCAACACTCGAGTGGTTTAAAGGGAAACATTTAAATGTCTTGGAATGGCCTAGTCAAAGCCCAGACCTCAATCCAATTGAGAATCTGTGTTATGACTTAAAGATTGCTGTACACCAGCGGAACCCATCCAACTTGAAGGAGCTGGAGCAGTTTTACCTTGAAGAATGGGCAAACAATCCCAGTGCCAAACTTATAGATACATACCCCAAGAGACTTGCAGCTGTAATTGCTGCAAAAGGTGGCTCTACAAAGTATTTACTTTGGGTGGGTGAATACTTATGCAACTCAAGTTTTATGTTTTTTTGTCTTATTTCTTGTTTGTTTCACAATAAAAAATATTTTGCATCTTCAAAGTGGTAGGCATGTTGTGTAAATCAAATGATACAAACCCCCAAAAAATCAATTTTAATTCCAGGTTGTAAGGCAACAAAATAGGAAAAATGCCAAGGGGAGTCAATACTTTCGCAAGCCACTGTAATTCTCCTCAACCTCTCTGTTGCCTTTGACACAGTCGGCCACTCTATTCTCCTGTCCTCTCTCGCTGACCGGGGACTCTCCAGCACTGCTCTTGCCTGGTTCTCCTCCTACCTCTCTGATTGCACGCACTGGGTGTCCTGGCGTGGCTCACCCTCTGCCTCTTGCTCGCTTTCGACAGGTGTCGTCTACCCCCCACCCCCCAATTAAAAACATGTACTCGCCAATCGCTGTCTTGACCTTTCTGCTCCCTCCTATCTCCAGACTATCATTTCTCCCTACACCCCCTCTCGCCCATCCACTCCTCCATCACCAGCATATTAGCGGTACCCCCACCCCACCGCTCCTAGAACCCGCTCTTTCTCCACTCTTGCCCCTCATCCATG
The DNA here is from genome assembly GCF_017654505.1 of Polyodon spathula. Taxonomy (NCBI): domain Eukaryota; kingdom Metazoa; phylum Chordata; class Actinopteri; order Acipenseriformes; family Polyodontidae; genus Polyodon; species Polyodon spathula. The sequence continues at coordinate 29,785,323 of NC_054546.1, forward strand.
GATAGGTCGTTCCACTGCTATCAGGACTGCTCAGTCCCTGACCACCTTCTGGCGCTTCCTCAAGACACAACTGTTTAGACAGCATCTGTAAACATTACAATTCTGAACTATACTGGGCTATGTGGCACCCAATTGTACCGGTACTTGAATCAGCTTGCACTTGCACTGAAAAGTGAAAAATCACCCTGAGCTCAACTTAGATGCTACCATCATGTGTACCACTTCGATCGAATGAATAGTGCTTTGAGAAAAAAACACCAGGAGCACCTAATTCACTTTTGTCAAGTTGCCAGATGAGGGGTAAGTAACGAGTTTTATTCAAACTTTAGCCCAACCCTTTACCCTGTAGTGGATGCGGGTCCTAAAATGTTAATATTGCTGTAAGAACCTTAGGGACCACTCTTCCAAAGTCCCCCCACTGGTCATAACCCCCTCCTGAAATTAGAATTTTTGGTACTTCTACCAATTTAGGCCAATTTAAGATAGATGTTGATGAGATCTACAAGAATCAAGCAAACCATTTTAGTATCCATGGATTTTGGATTTTTGAATTTTAATTTGTCAAGCATTCGAGCATTGCTTATGGCCACTTTGCCGAAGCTAAAGTGCCACATAGTCTAAACCGAACTGGCATTACTCTTTCATTTTGCATTGTCTTGGGTTAGATCTGGAGTAAAAAATGACAGGGTGTGTTTCCAGTGGCACCAGCTTGGAGCTGAGGGGTTATGAACTTGCATGTTCAAACTGATCGAAAACACAAACAATAGATAATCTTGGCAAATTTTAGGTGCTTGAGGGGTTAACCACTTGATCTTTATGACATGCTTACCGTACCATATGCGATTTCCAATCTCAATGTCTTTTGGCAGTGAGGTCTGGTGTGGAAAAAAATGATGGTAAATTCACTGTTTTTCAAAAAAAAAAAAAAAAAAAAAACACAACTACACCAATTACCCCACCGTTTGCATATGCGTGTCTTCGGCCTTCTCAACAATGCAGCGTGGTTGCCATGTGGTTTTGAACACTGATCCGTGCAGGGCTCCAGTGCCCTGGTGCCATGCATTCTAGCAACTGGCACATCCTGAAGAAATAGGACTTCTGTGGCAAGGTAAAGCTTCCCGGCCATTGAAGACTTAAACTCCAAAGAGTTTCAGATGTGCCTGTCTAGGATGCTTAGGAATGCTGCAAATGGCTTTCTCATGAATGATTAGCCAATCAGTCAATTATACCCCTAAGGCGGCACCACGCCCTATCTAAAGAAAAAAAACATTTTCTTTTTGTTGGAGAGAAACCACAAGAAAAGAGAAGAACACTCTGAAAATCTCACTCCCCATTAGGGTTCACAGATGCAATACATTTTAATGTGATAATTACTGAACTATGTGATGTGTGGTTTCTATAACAGTTTGTTAACCAACCACGTTCAGCATAAAACTTTTAAAATGTTTTAAATGCTTTCCTTTTTGCGCAGTTATATACTTATCATACAAACTGAGATTTTTAGTTCAATTCCAGTAGTGGTGCCGGAACTTGTTAACCCCTCAAGTTCCTTAAGTTTACCATGGTAATCTATTTTTTTGTGTTTTCTGTCAGTTTGTAGTTTTTAAAAAACACCTAATTGAGGTTTTGGTAGTTTCAAATGTGCCACTGTAACAAAGAAATCTAAGTTCCATTTGCAAGGTCGTAACCCCTCAGCTCCAAGCTAGTGCCACTGGATACACACCCTGTCACTTTTTACTCTAGATATAACCCAAGACAATGCAAAATTGAAGAATAACACCAGTTCGCTTAGGACTATGTGGTATTCTAGCCTCACCAAACTGGCCAAAATTCCATGGATACCAAAATATTTTGCTTGACTCTTGTAGCCCCTTCCATGCAAGTTATTTATGCCTAAACTTGGTAGAAATACCAAAAATTCTAATTTCAGGAGGGGCTTAATGACCAGTGGGGGAAATTTAAACCAAAAGTGTTTCACAAGATTTGTAAGAGTGGTCCCTAATGTTACAGTAATTCCGACATTTTAGGACCCCCATCCCCTGCATGGTAAAGGGTTGGGCTGAAGTTCGAATAAAACTCATCACTTACCCCTCGTCTGGCAACTTGCCAAAAGTGAGTTAGGTGCTCCTGATATTTTTCTCTCAAAACCCCTCTTCATTACCAGTCGACGAGGTGCTACACATGATGGCAGCATCTAAACTGAGCACAGGGTCAGGGTCACTTTTGGTTGACCTTTGCCAGGTCACAGTTCAAAGGGGAAATTAAGAAAAAAGAAACATGTGAATTTTTCTAGCAAAATCTGAGACAGCTGGGCAACAAAATGCCTCTTTCCTGGTTGAGTTGGCTTGGAAGACCAGTATCCGTGTTCACGTCTTTTGTAATTCCTCCTACTTGAAATCATTCTCAGCCATTCATCATATTTACTACGTACTCATGCTGGACTTCACTCATATAAACAAATATTTTTTATATAAGTTAACTGCTCTTAGTCAAACCCGCACTTACATGTAATTATTTACAGTAATCTCTATTTTTTGCTTACTTGAATTTGATCTTTTGCTTATGATTTTATTGTACTCTACAACTGCTCTTATCTGTACGGTGATACTATACAATATAATATTTTGTAATGTGAGGCTTTGTACTCTGATATTTTGTAACAATTGTAAAGTCTCCCTGGATAAGGGTGTCTGCTAACAAATAAATAAATAAATAGTAATAATAAGTCGCTTGTGAAGTCAGCTAAGTTTGACAATCTGGCACCACCCTGTGGCCTTTTACTTGTATTACACCTCCATTTTCAAATAAGTTGTAGCCAGGGACAAGGGTATTCAATCTCAATGTGGGAATGTGGCTGGGGGCCTTAACTGAATACTTGATGCTAAATTAGGCTCCAGCCACATGGGATATAAGGGAAGAAAATCCTTTGTTTAGGGCAGAGTGTTTGGAGAGGAGTTAGGGGAGTCTAACTGTGTATTTTTGTTTTGGTCTGTGAAGGAGAATGCCCAGCTGGACAGAAGTATTGTTTTGTTTTGTGTAAACCTTTTATTTTGGCCTTTGTGCCAGCTGCTTTGTTCATGTGTTGGTTTTTGTTTATTTTGTTAATAAACGTGTGACAGCGGTTTAACTGCAGTGTCATGGGTGAAAGTAGCCAAAGGTCATTTTGACTGAAACTTGCATTAACAGTTTATTTAACTGTATAATAACAAAATCTAACTCACACTAACTTTAAAAATATAGGCAAACTCTGAACCAGTAAACTTTATTATTCAGTAATTTGGTAAATTGGTACCTACAGGTGAGTGTTTTTATTTTAACGGAATTGCGTCTACAGATTGAAAACTTTCACCCATGCAGTTTCTAGCCTCGGCGTCTCATTCATCACGCTATCCTGCTACAGTGACCATTTATACAGATGTAGCCAAACGTTTTGCATTGCCTACAATTTTAGGATTGTATATATAATTACATAATTTAGATCTTTATTTAACATTGCGTAAATCAAAGAAACTACAAAATGACATTGCAAAAAGTCTACCGGAAGCCATAATAGTAGTGCAGTATTTTCATGTTAGATTTTGAAACGTCACATTTTTCAATTTGTCCATTTTCCGTTAAGTATATCGAAAACTTCAAAATGGTATGTAACGCAACATGTTAATGTGACATTATTCAGAGGGTTTCATTCAATTTTATGAAGTAAATGTAGTTAATTATTTAGGGTGATGCAAAAGATTTGGCCACAGCTACAGCTGATTTATAGTAATTAATTGAAAACGTCATTATCGTCCAAACCCTAAGAAACCCTAGACTCACGCCCTGTCCTCCCCTCCCAGTGTGATGATGCACTCGGAGTAGCCGCGGGGCTTGAAGGTGGCGAGCTGGGTCTCTCCGTGCTGTGTTGGGCTCAGGGGGATGTTGTTACACTCCCGGATGACATCTCGCACCAGGGGGTCAGCCATCATCTGATCTCGCAGGTAGGTCGAGTCCAAGCCGTGCACCCACACCTCTGACATCACATCTTTCATGAACACCTAGAGAAAAAAAAAATGCATGTGTGTAATGTTTTGAAGTAGACGCAAATTACACCAACAATGGTTACTGAGGACATTTTATTTGTTTTTCTAAATGTCTTCCTTGTACGGGATATGCCTAGGGCGGCCAAATGACTCAAATGGGCCTTCCTAAGATTCAAAACATGGGAAAAAAAAACAAATGTCTGCAAATACATCCTATAGTAGTTCCACTGAATCTAAAACTACCTCCATTTTAAAAAAATTTGGGATGCCAAGTGTATACACAATTTCTTATTTACATACCCTTGTTGTTGACCCACTATTGCGGGTTTTATAGCGGTGGATCCTGCCCACTTACCCTCCTGGCTTCCACATCTTCCGATATCCACCTGACCACTGCTTCGAAGATGTATTTCTCATTGCCCACGTTGAGTTTCTCCAAGGCGATGATCTCTTTGAGTCTCTCTGGGCTCAGCTCCAGGAACTCCTCAGTGCTGCTCACGTCCCTGAAGTGCGTCTCCAGGAACTCTGTGGCCAGGTAGTGCACGTGATGAAGGCAGTAGTGCAGCGCAAACTGACGGATCCCGATGCAGTTCTCTGCCACGATGCAGCCCTCCAGGAACTCGCAGCACAGGGTCTTGAGGTCAGTGAGGAGCAGCAGGTCCGCTGCCTGCACAATGTCCTGGATGGTCTCTTCACTGAGTCGGATCTGTATGAAAAGAAAGCTCACTGACATAAGCTGGCCAAGCACAGGACACAAATATAAAATAAACAAGATCGAGGACGGTTCATTTAAACCCTGGTATTGAAGTGTAACAAGGCAAAGGCAGTTTACAGTAAAGAAAGAAAAAAAAAACTTTTCACCCAAAACGTCTGATCAGACAGTTATAACATGGTTCTCCATTATAATCCAAAAATAAACAAATGAATAGCAACCTAGAATGTAACTCAATAAGCACTTTCTTCTAGGATGGTGAAGATATATGTGTGATCTTCCTGGTGGTGTCATTTAGGGTTGCACTTGTTGCCTTGAGGAACACTCACCTAAATTACTTTATCCAGAATACTCTGCTTCAACGAATCCTATACTTGTAGCTGGGCATACTTTAAAGAGTAAGTAGCTTCAGATGTCATTTTAATAGCTGCTTTTTTTATGGTGTTTGCAATCTTTGACAGTTTCGGTGCTCTTTCTTATAAATCTGTCTTTACCTGGCTTTGAGCTGGTCCAAAGAATCCTAAATGTTGGGACTGAACAGCTTTCCTCATTCCATTCAAACTATTCAACTAGTCCTATTGCCACACAATTAGGATACTCCAGACAAGCTCAAATCCAAGAAAAGTCATAGTAAGAGTAGAATGATAACTCATACAGTAGCAAGAGAACCCACAACCACTCAGAAGGATTGCAAACTCCAGAAACAGTGAGGAGGGATGCAAAAAGAGCATTGAAGCTACATAAGTATAAGTTTTTACTTCTTAGTGAAAAAATATTGAATTGCATATTCATTTATTACTGTAATATGTAATCAATTATGACACTACATCTTGCTTAAAACCGTGACAAAGCAGAGTCACATAATAAGTTTAACAGAAGCAATTAGAGAGCGAAACAAAATAGTTAAATTTGAATCCGTCAAAGATTTACTGCTGCATACAAACCCCACCTGGCCAGAGAAGATGTAGTCCAGAAGCTCATTCATTACACTGACAGAGATCCCCTGAAGCTCAATCCTATACACAGAGCCATCTTCCTTCGGAGGGTTGTAATTCAGTTTAGTTCTGCAAAAAAAATAAAAAATAAAATAAAATAAGACTCACTAATGGTGTGTGGCGCTCATACAATCTTACAGACTACAAAGTGTATAAAATAGTCTGAATGTGTAGTTGACAAGTATTTTCTAAACTGATTTTTCTGGAAGCAAAAATGGAACCTGTTGCATGTATTTAAAAGGTTATTTTTTAGTGTTACGGTCTGCACTGTAAGATTTTTGTCTTTATTAAACTAAATATAACTTGAGCAACAACTTTTAAAATGCTGTAAATTAATTTCACGTATATCTTGCTGCTGTCAAATTAAATTGTGTTTCATTACTGAGGGATCTGGCTACAGCTTGTGACCATGACTCAATGACCTAGTTCCAGGACCTGCAAGTCAGGTGGTAAGGTTCAATTTAATTAACATTTAATTGTAATATTCTGGAATCCTGAAGCGTCTGAACCCTACAGCACACTTTAGGTGTTTAAATCAAATACTGGATGGAGTAACAAGTTTTCTTACATGTAACCTTTTTAGATGAAAAAGGGAAACTTAAACTTTAAATATAAAGTGCTACAACCTTACAAAGATCAACTGAGGTAGATAGTGTAAACTTGACCTGCTTCCACTGCCCCTAGGGTATAATCTGTAAGAAACCCCATATTGAACGATTAAGGTATTTGTTACATGCACGGTGTTACAGGGGAAGAGATTTCTCCTGCATCGCAGTGTTTGTACGAAAGGCATAATTTGTTCAATGCGGGGTTTTTTACAGATGTATTTTCTGGTTACACTGGTGTACTCACTGTACTTCAAGATACAACATGTTTTAAGGAGTTCTGTTGAGGCAAAAGGGGTGCTTTTAGAAGAAGGTCACTGATACAGAAAATGAGGTAAAGCGATTCAAACAACAGTACATTAATTAATATAACTGTGTTTTTTCAGACTCAAACCAAGTTGGTCTTGTATGTCCTGTCGTGAAACTGCATTTCAGAACATGGTTGGTCACTCAACCTATTCCGCCTTCAAACTTTATTCCCCAACAGATTGCACATTCAGACTGCTGTAAAACCAGGAGATACAACACATGCTGGAACAAGCCTGCTCTAATGAGTTTTAGGAGGAGTATCTTGAAACCAGTCCAAGATGAGACAAGAAGCCAAGGAAAGGGTGTACAATTGTGACAATTAACAGATTAGTTTCAGAGGAGCTGGTCGTAGAACATGCTGAGGAAAGTAATTTCCATCAAAAAGGCAATATCATCAATCAGAGATTAAATAATGCATTTGTGATCATATTCACCACTACCTGGTCATATAATACTTGAAGAAAGTACAATAAGCTAACTATTGTAACAAATACAAATGTTTTACATGGATCATCAACTTGTGTCGTAATCTAAAAGAGTGAAAACTCACTTTAAATCCAAACATGTGACACATGATCAAATTATATTGACTTGATTAAAGAGTAGACCGCTTCACTCTGCTGTTTATTGTTTTTGCAATACTGTGTGATTCTGAATGACTGCAGACACTAAAATAGAAAAAGAAACTTCCATTTGAAGCCACTTACTCTAATGCATGTATGAATAAGAACTTTTATTTAAAAGAAGGGGAAGTCCTTGAACACCTTTTGTTTCGATTTTGTCAATGTCTGGATATATGTACAGTTACATTTCTGATCTTCCCTCTATTAAATTCTACTGGGTGCATGGCCACACATATACATATACATATGTATATATATATATATATATAAACCCAGAGGGTCTCAGCCTAATCGGATTAAAACACTGTGATGCCACTTAGACATCGTCATTAGAACAAATCTCCTTCCAGAGCCTTTATTTAAAATGTAATTGTTGTTAGATTAGCCAGGCCATCAATACCAAGCTGGCAAGTCTAACCCTTGAATCAGATGCTCATCTGCATGATGTTATTGAGTGTATGCAGGGAAACCTGAGCGGTCTGTAAAACAGTCACGTGAATGGACTGCAACTGTTTAATGTGGCTGAGACAAGAAACAGTAGCCTAAAATTATAAATCTAGGGACCAGTAACCAATGTACTGAAGGGCTTGAAACTTGTTCCTCCTTTGTTTAGGTTTATTACCGAAATGAATCAGTCACACCTCACTCTTAACTAAGAGGAGTTTGTAAAGATATAATGATGGAATGACTATTTAACATGAAACTCGTAGCTCCTGATAGTTTAAATAATATACAAATTGTAAATCCGGGACTGGGTGCAAGTGTAAAGCCCTAGTACTGTGAGAGAGAATTAAAAAAAAAAAAATGTAAAAAAAATTCTGAATGTGCAAGCCTACACATGAAGCATTACTTTATTCCCTGCAGCTGACTCAGCATGACTCACACCTGAGCTGCTTTGCAGGTACAGACACATCAGACAAAATTCGGCCGACTGTGGCTACTGTCTTGAACCTCAGTCTAAACTGGTATTTTACAGTGAAAGACAGAGCTTACCAGTCTACAGACCGCTGTGCCTGTGCTGTGTATTTATTATGCAAGTACGATATGTTTTGCAACTGCGGTTCTTGCGAAGCGATTTTGCAGTTTGGGATCAAACAGGATCATGTTACTCATGAAAAACGGGACAGACTTATTCATATGGTGCTATAAATGTCCTAAACTTAAAAAAAAAAAAAAAAAATGCCACATGAGACACAGTATATATTTGATATGCAGGAAGATGGTTAGTTTATGAAAGCACTGTTAGCCACAGAAGCTTTATTACACAGTATTTATGAGAAACAGTATTAATAATAACAATATAAGTATATACCTTATGTAAGGGCTGGCGGCTGCCAAGATGTTTTTCTGGACCGGAATCTCTTCTCCGTCGAGAACAAGTACCGCATCTTGGAAACAATTTTCCTCCCGGAATGAACGGAGGGCCCGGAGCACCTTGCACGAATGTTTTGGGTCCGACACGACCGAACCACAGCTGACAGCCGAATCAGTCATAACAGCACACTTTTCCGAGTCACAAGACGTTCCCGGTAATGCATACAAGATTTATTTATTTTTTTAAGTTTATCTAATGTGCAATGAAAGTTTCCACAGCAACGTAGCAATCGTCTGTATTTAAATACAACGCCATTCCATTCCAACTGCGTTTCCTACTAGAATGTTAAGTCTTAAGTTTTTATTACTATTATTTTGTAATTACTATTCAAACATCTCTTTCTCAGTCTTTTCCCGTGGCAAGCTTACTGCGTTCTATACTACTCCCTTTTGCACATTATAAACGACGTTGTTTCCTGGAAACGTCATTTTCCAGCGCCCAGAAAACTCACTTTCCACATGCAGAGTGTGGGGGGGAAAACGGTCTTCCATAGCCAATCACACAGGAGAGTGTTGCTTCAGTAGCAAATCACACAACAGCAGACTGGTAACTGAATGCAGCTTCATACAATTTAGGTAAGACTGCTGCTCTGAAAAAAAGAAACAGCAGCGTTGTTTATTATTCCCTTTAAATAGAAGATGTTGCTTATTCAACTGTAAATGTTGTAAAGTAACAGAGACACTTGCATGTAACAATGGCCAAGGTTAACAATGGTAAACTTATAAAAACATTTAAAAACATTCCCTGTCTGTATGCTTTTATAATAGTATGCTTTGTGTCCATTCTTAAGAGAGTGTAACACTTTTCTAATTTGGTAGGCGACCCAAGTAACCTTAATATCACTGCCCTGCTGGTCACTGTGATACGCAAACCATGCCTTACTGTTCTTGTGTCACTATTATTTGTCCTGTTCTGAAGGGCACATGGTATGTTTTCAGGCTAGATTTAAATAATTGGGGCTCATTTGACCTATGGCACAGGAAGTAATTTATTACTAGGAAGGATTGGCAACATCTACAGCTTTTTAAATGTGTGCATGTTAATTTATTAAAGTATATTTAAAAGCAAGAACCAAAAACATACTGAATCTATGAGTAGAGCAGTCAGTATGATATTTCTATCCTAATTGAATCAGTGATGGAAATAAGACTCCTAATGTGGTTTCATCCATTCCAAGTTTTACTACAAGCTTGATTAACCACAGGGTATAGGTAACAAGCTCAGCTGTGTCTGATTAAACCCAGTGTGAAACCAGGAATGCATTGAGCAGCTGTGCAGCAGGAATGTTATTTCCATCCCTGTAGATTTAAGAAAACACATTTTAAAGCCTTGATTATTTCCCTTCTCCCAGAAAACCAGGAACATGTTATTAGCCATCACAGATTTGGAGAAATGAAAAAACACACCTAGGTTTGTGAGACCCAACTTCTCTCAGTTTGCCCACAGAATTGGTTACTCTTTTTTAAAACAATATAAACCAAGGGAGGGTAAAGCATATGTCTAAATTGCTTGATTGAACCATGTAAACCTGGAGTGGAAATGCCCTCGTGACTAGAATTGTGGAGCCTTGCAATAAAGTGTGAGTGTGAGTGACTTCTTTCTATACTGGCCTGCTTGCTTTGAAATCCAAGGGCCCAATTATCCCTTTCGTGCATTGTGACCTCATATGGGAACGGATACAAAAAAAACCCTCTCTTCTTCTCTTTATATGAGGGGCCTATGGAAGACGCAAATGTTAAGGACCTCATACGAGATGAAAACTTTTGAAAAATTTTTTACCTTTTTAATAAAAAATATAATTATTATGTATCCAAAACTATTTTTTTTTCAGCTATTTTCAATATTGAATGCATGAAAGGATTAGAAAGCCACGGTGCTGAGATTTTTAAGGTCCCTGAGACAAATGGTGTTTCTAAATTTGGTATAAAACATATTTTAAAATAAAAAATATAATTTATTATTGTATCCCAAAACAATTTTTTCTTTTTTTCGCTCATTGTTTCCCCAATTTTAGATTCCATGAAAAGGTTTAGAAAAGCCCACGGTTGGCCTGAATTTTTTTTTAAGGTTCCCCCTGGAGAAAGTGGTGGTTTATTTGATTGGAAAAGCTCCCTGAGTTGGTTGTACATTAATTTTTACAGGAATCTGTAAAGGTGGCATGCTAATGGTGTTTGTTGGAATACTGCTACCATGTCTCTGGTATTGTCTTAATATCTGGTAGAGAACTGTTTTCTATTAGTTTGCAGTTTTATTTCACTGCCACTTTGTTTAATCTTCAGGTCATATCAGCGATACTGGCAGCACACTTGGTGGTACTGCCACAGCTTTTTCGTGTGATTTTTTGAGTTACTTTCCATTACTGTTGTGGTCCAATACAAACCAACCATTTCATTTTCACTTCATTTTAACATCTGGCGAAATCAAATTATTATTATTATTTTTTCTCCCCACAAATCCATTTTACTTCATTTATAGAAATAATTTCTCATCAAAGTTGACTTGCCCTTACATTATACTAAACAAACAAAATAAATAAATATATCAATTAAATCTATGCTATTTTTTTTCCTTGATAAATAACGTTTCCAATTTACTACAAGCCGCTGAATGACATACAAATTGTTTAAAAAATCCATCTATACTGCGTTGAATAATAGCTGGGTTATCGTCGTAAAAGAGACAACTTCTAGAATATCCACTAGGTCGCAGCAGCAGCACACAAGAAAACACACTACAAAAAAATGGACCTTCAGTATTTTCTTTTAAGCGCTAGATGGGAGCATTGCCAGTAAAATTAATGGACAGATTATATTTCTTTATCTTTTTAGACTGCTTTTACTCTGTTTTAAAGTGAGGGATAGAACGGGTTATTCTCGAAATCTGCAGTATCATGTTGCTTCACAGTGGTAGGCATCTAAAGTTAAAAATTGATTAATTCTGTATGTAAAGTTAATGTTAAACGTGAGGCAATGCATAGTGGTTTTTGTTCCTGTATGTTACTTCTTCAAAACAAGGAACCAAGTTTCTCAAACAAGTATTTAAATCTATGTATATGTACAACAAAACAATATAAGCTATGGTTTGTTAATTGCAAAAATTATACAGAAAAGCCCAACTTCCCTAACGCGGCTCTGTGTTGCTGAGAAGGCAGACCTGTATGTATTCATTTTAGAAAAAAAAAAAAAAAAAAAAAAAAAACGCTTTGTTTCCTTTACGTTAGTGGGCTTTATTTAAAAAACTTTTTTTTTTTTTTTCCCCAAATGACATGTTTTTGTTGCCACTGATCCGTGTGTGTTTCAGTTGATTTTGACTTTCTCCTCGGCATTGATACAAATACACACAGCACTGAGTCGGGGCAAAGCATTTCGTTTTGGGTTTATAAGAAGATGTCAGTTTTGAGCAGACGTTTGACGTTTCTTTAAATAAAGAGTCTCAAATGGATACAAACGAATTAGGTAAGATATAGATCAAGTGTTGCGTTTAAAATTGCCGCAACACGAATTCTCAATAAATTTATATTAATAGAAAAATGAATTTTATGTCCTGAAAAAACTACTATGTTCATGTGGTAAAAATATCACGAATTCGACGGTTTAAAAAATAAAGAAAAAGTTTTTTTGGATAAAATAAAAAGGCATTTAAATACACGATTTACATTTATCTTAAATAAATAAATAAATATAGTAGAACATAAACGCAAATTAATTGACCTGAATAAGCTAATACTTTTGTTTTACTGTTATGTTAATAGTAAAATCAGGACAGTTAAAACCCAAAACGATTAGAATTGTGTTGAACGATTGCATTCAAAAGTAATGGTAAGAAAAGAACAGTGTTTTACGTTGTAGTCATATGTGTCTTTCTTGTTGCAAAGTAAAACGCGTATGCCTGTAATTAATCTCAATAGATCAAATAATTACACTAAAATCAGTTGGCACAAACAAACTCAGACTGAGAAATTGCACTTACACAAATAAAATATATTTAACCTGTAATCTGTTTTTTTTTTAGCCATAAAAATAATGTAGCAGTCTTTTTTTTTTTAAATAACAGCATTTATAATTTATCGAAAAATATACGATCTACGCTACATGCATTAGTAAGACTAAATAAAATAGAACATTAAAATGATACACAAACTCTGGTTTATTTGAAGTTTTCTCTTGAAAAAAAAGCAGACAAAACAGTTTCCTAACAGTTAATAGCCTATATATGTTTTGCATTAGGCAACTCGGAATCCCTTAACTGAAACCTATGCGTTAAAAACAAACAAACAAACAAACAAGAAAAAATAAAACTTAATATAAGTTGAAATCAAACTAATACTATTAAACAAGATAAGCGGGTATGTTTCTAACCTTAGTGTGACTTCACTTAGGTTACTGTTAAAACTTTTGTCGTTCTTTCTTAAAGGGGGAATGGTTTCTCAATGTAACAGAATGGCGCTAAGCGGCTAAATGTAACACCTCTTCTGCATGGTTCATTAATTAACGAAATCTGGTAAAGTTATGCCAAGAAAAATAAATAAATAAATAAACAAAGACTCCCGCTTCTACAATGCACACATCATTTATTGCAGCAGACAGCTTATTCTCTTTAACAAAATACATATAAAACTAAACGCATTAATATATTAAACGGGCCAAATTCCGTTTACAAATCTACACAATTACACGAGTCGGAATAGCATTGTATAAACATCGTTTTTAGGCTGTTCTAAAGTGCTATATACTCTATTTTGGTTTATTTCTTACAGAGCGTTCTGGTTGTCATTGTAAAACTGTTTTGCAGTACAGTTCTGATAATCAAATCATGTTTTGAAATGTAACCCTGGGTTACACATACGCATTGTTAATATATTGCGGTTAAATACTTATAATTGATTTTAAAGTTGTTTAAGTAACCAAAATGGAAACCAGCTGAATGAATTATTTGTAATTGACCGTGTTCTTGGATTGTTTTGTGGAGAATCAAAAAGAAAAAGAACAGATTTGAAAATGAAAATAACATTTAGAGATACGTTTTATACCTGCTATAACAAACACCCTAAGTTAAAGCAAATTAAAGGAAAGTTGTAATACGTTTTGTTTTGTGTAGGTGGATATCCTCACAACTTTTTGAACACTATAAAACAATCAGCTCTTATTCTGGGGTCCTAGCGCTCAAAGTTTGCAACGCTTCCCCTGATTCCATTGGCCAAGAAGTTTCCCAGCTCGATCCTGACTGGTCAAAAGTTTGGAGGAGGGCTGTGGTGCTTCTGGAGTAAAAGCGCAACTCGCCTGAGAAGTTTTGAAACTTTCCCAAATCTTTTTAGGAGTTTAGCTTACAGGCGCGCTGGCACCCAGTTCGCCTTGCTTAATGTTGATTATTTCAGCTTTTCAGTGGTGTTGTGTGCGTTTACACATTGTTTAAAATCAGCGAAGAAAGGATGCAGATGTGCGTTTATTACTGAGGCGCATACTGGGGGACAACTACAAGAATTTAAGACTTTTTATATTACCAACTCAGTATTATAACTTGGTTTACACTGTTTTGAGCCGTCAATGATGCAGGCACGCTACTCAGTGTCAGACCCCAACACTTTGGGCGTCGTTCCTTACCTGAGTGAGCAGAACTACTACAGGACAGCGGGCAGTTATGGCAGCATGCCCACCCCGATGAGTGTATATTCGGGTCACGACCAGTACGCTGCTGGCATGGCCAGATCATATGGACCTTACCACCATCAACAGACAGCACCCAAGGACTTGGTAAAACCTCCTTACAGCTACATCGCACTGATCACCATGGCAATCCAAAATGCGCCTGATAAGAAAATTACCCTCAATGGAATTTATCAGTTTATCATGGATCGCTTCCCTTTCTACCGTGAAAATAAACAAGGCTGGCAGAACAGCATACGTCACAACTTGTCCCTAAACGAGTGCTTCGTGAAAGTACCCCGGGATGATAAAAAGCCTGGCAAGGGCAGCTACTGGAGTCTGGACCCGGACTCCTACAACATGTTCGAAAACGGCAGCTTTCTCCGAAGACGGAGGCGATTCAAGAAGAAGGATTCGGGTCGGGAGAAGGAAGACAGGGCTGGTCAAACCAAAGAGCAAACGAAAATCCAGAGCCCTGGGTCCAAATGCGATGGCACGCCGAAAGAAATGCTTTCAGAAAAGAAGGTCGTGATCAAAAGTGAGGCATCGTCTCCAGATATACCAGTCATCACCAAAGTGGAAAATATGAGCCCAGACAGCGGCAGCGTCATGCAAGACAGTCCGAGGAGCATGGCATCAACCCCGTCAGTGTCCACCGAGAGCTCCATCCCCGATCACCACACTTCAAACAACGGCCTTTCGGGGTTTAGCGTGGAGAACATCATGACCTTAAGAACTTCCCCTCAAGGAGACCTGAGCCCGGTGTCTGCGCCACCAAGCAGGCCAGGCTTGGTGCCCTCTCTTTCGCTCAGCTACCCTCAATCACAGTCGTCTATTTACAGCCCGGCTTGCAGCCAGGGCATGGACTCTAACGCTAACTACCAGTGCAGCATGCGGGCAATGAGCTTGTATGCAGGGGACAGGACGGGACCCATGTGCGTCCCCACCACTCTGGAAGAAGCGATCTCAGATCACCACAGTGGCACAACGCCCCCGCTAAACCAAATGAACCTCGCGGCAAGCCAAGACGGCGTCCTTGCCTCCAGTCATCACCAACAGACTGTTGGCACAGGACAGACAACGTCTTGGTATCTTAATCACGGAGCCGATCTGAATCCTCTTTCGGGACATAGCTTTAGCAGCCAGCAGCAGACTTTCCCCAATGTTCGGGATATGTTCAGCTCGCACCGACTCGGCATTGAGAGTTCAGCCCTCAGCGAGCACCAGGTGAGCGGCAACACAAGCTGTCAGATCCCGTATAGATCGACTTCTTCCATTTACCGCCATACGAGTCCGTATGCATATGACTGCACTAAATATTGATAAAAGCACCTCTTTTAAAGTCATATTGGGAATCTCAAAAACTGTAAACCGTGATCTAAAGATGCACATAGGAAATATGCAAACTTCGAGCGAGTGGACACAATCAAGGCCAAAGTTTAGGTGTAGAAAATGTAAATACATTATTTGATGTTCACGCACAACCTGTGCTTGGTGTTTAATACAACGAAAAACTACTTGGAAAAAAAAAAAAGTAAAAAAAAAAAAAAAAAAAAAGTTTATTACGCAGAAAGGCAAATCTGTGCCAAATGGTCTCAGAAGTAAGTTTTGGACCAATATTGTACAGTACAAGGTTGTATTTGTTTTTCTGCAAAATTCTGTTGTTTTTCCTTCTTTTTTCAAATCCGATCTTTTTGTAAATGCTTTTAATCTTTAAATTGGCCCAGTAACAGAGCCATTAATATTATATTTAAAGTTGAGTTCACTGGATTATTATGGTAAACTGTTACCCAAAGTCATTAAGTGCCAAATTTAAATCTTTTTTGTCTTATCCAAACGATTTCTTAAAGTCTGTTGTTATCTGTATTTGTGGGTTTGTGAACCAAACTTATTTATTTGGGAAAACTTTTCTTCATCCAAATCCCCCCCCCCCCTTTTTTTTTCAAGATTTTTTTTTTTTTTTTTTTTTGGGGGGGGGGGGGGGGGGGGGGGATTTGCGTTTAACGATACGAACGGTTTCTTTCCTTTTTACCCAAGTTTTTTTTTTTTAATTAGTATCTAACATACGTTGTACTTACGTTGAAAATAAATGTTTTTCTTTTGCTTAAAATGAAGTTGTTTTTCTGAACTATTATAAGGTATATATGTGTGTGCAACTAAAGTAGGAACACCGCCTATCAGATTATTGCTGCGCGTTTTGGGTTGTGTGAGCCCAAACGTTTTGTGAAACTTTTATGGAAAAAAAAAATCCAAAATACTGACTAACAGCGACATATTTGATCTATTTCTATAATTATGTACAAACTAACGTTAGCTTATGAGTTTATTTTAAGCAATCACAAATACAAAAGTAAGTTTTTAATATTATTATTATTATTATTATTATTATTATTATTATTATTATTATTATTATTATTATTATATGAGAGAACTCTCAGAGAGAGAGAGAGAGAGAGAGAGAGAGAGAGAGAGAGAGAGAGAGAGAGAGAGAGAAGAGAGATGAACATTATCCCTAATGTTGGGTGACAGGACATTTTGCAACAGTTGTATTTTAACCATAAACATTTACAAACACTTTCAGTGTACACGAAAAAAGTCAAGTTGAAACAATTGGTGTTACAATATTTGTTGTACGCAAACCAGTTTAATTACACTTAAACACGAATGTATTTAAATTGGCTACTTTTAAATGTAGTATACAAACATATTTCAGTTTAACGCTAAATTAATCGGGTCCTTTTAAATTATGTAGTGTATTGTAGAACTAAAACACCATTAGGATTACATACTTCTGCACGCTATATTTAACTATATAATGATATATTATATAATATATATATATATATGATAATATATATATATATATATATATTTCATATATATATAGATATATATATATTTCACAAATGGTAATAACACACAATCTATTGTTTCTGAACTAGAATTTCCCATAGTTCACATTCTGATGACGGCAACATTCAACGTACAAATCATTATTTGGCTTCACTGAAATAGTGTAAATATTTGGGTTATGTGAATTAGCCTATTGGTTTGTAATAATACATGCGAATAACAAAACACAAAAAATAAAAACACAGTTAAGTGGTCATGTTTATGGCAGGTCCCGAATACAAGACAAAATCTAACAATTCTTCAACTCTTTTATTTTTTTAAACATATTACCACTTCTGTAGTACTATGCCTGTTTTTGTGTGTGTGTTTTCCCTGCAGTAAGCTTCAATTTATTAAAAAAAATAGAAAGGTATTTTTCCAGTTTTCTACTTTAGTAAATATTGTTAAATATTCCAAAATTGTATTAAAGATAATGTTATAAACAAGTAGTAGTGTTGCTCAAGGATTGCTTGAACCTATCCAAATATAAATTAAAAAAATCCACAGCTTTATAACTGTCTATTGCAATACATGGACCAAACCTTTTTTTTTTTTTTTTTTTTTCCAGGTGTAAACTTAACATTGTATTAAATATTAGAAAAAAAACGGGGGGGGGGGGGGGGGGGGGGGGGGGGGGGGGGGCAGTTTAACACACTCCGCCCATAACGTCATAGTATCGATAACGACGTTACTTTGGGGGGGGGGGGGGGGGGGGAGGTTTAAACACACCCGGGTAACGTATCATAGCTTTGTGAATGCTAATTGTTATATGTACTACTGGTTTATTTGCCAACAAACAACTGCGATAAAATAAATAGCATAATTGCAAAATTAGAATTGCAGCTAAAATACGCCGCTGTACTCTAAATCTTTCTTATGAACTTCGTAAATATAATCTCGCACAGAAATCGAAGCAGCAGTACTGTATGACTTAATGAAAGTGCTTTATGGATCTCATATTGTCAGCATCTCTTCTGGAGTTGCTATGTCAAATCCATTAAACCAGCTCGAATTACAGACCCTTCAAACAATTAACCCCCTCTCCAAAATAGGTCCAGGGAGATATCTACATAATAACAAGGCTTCCGTGTGTGTGTGTGTGTGTGTGTGTGTGTGTGTGTGTGTGTGTTGTTTTTTAGAAGTACGGCATCACTATGCATTTTTTCCCACGTGGTTTAAAACAAATAAGACAAATGCCAACACCCATTATCATGTGAATGATTGAATTCAACCTTGGTGTCTCGTTCAGGCGGTTTTCAATTATATTTTTGTTTCTTGTACGCTTTTACCTATGATTTTTTAAAATAAAATATTGCTAGAGCTTATAATTTTAAATATTGCATTTGTGCCAAAATTAGTCAACCGTTATCTAATATCAGTAGAACGCCTAGTTTATTACAAAAGTAGGCCTACAGCTCACAATTACAACAGAAACAACAACAACATATTATTATTATTATTATTATTATTATTATTATTATTATATACACACACATTAAGTGACCATTTGCCCAATGATTTTAGTGACCGTCTTTAAATTTAGAGAAACAACAGAATTGTGTCAAACCCGGCTCCGTTAAACAGAGCTTTCCCTTTCCTGTACCAAGGCAGTGAGTCCACATCAGCGCGAATCAGTGTGGTTGAGTGAATTCCTGTACTGACTATACATAATAATGTGCTGGTTAGCTTTCCAGTAAGTTTTACACACACTAACCACATTTCAAAGTGCTTCCATTGTCAGATATTACAACTAATATCAATTTTTCCACACAGAAACTTGAAAAATCAAGAAAAATCAACAACATTCCGAATGAATTATTGCAAGCAATTTTAAAGCGCAGAGCCCCGTTTGTGTCATTTCTGGTCTTCTTTGGTCATAAAGGTATTTATTTGCTCTGAAATCAAATATTTTCAAACTACAACATCTTTACATGTTATTTGTATTAACCCTGGGAAATCAACCCTTTCTTCATTGTAATAACGTCAGTCCAGTCTTCATAGCATACAGCAATTACTCTGTGCTTTTCAAACTGCAGCGCATTGCCATCACAGGCATGTATATTGTAACAAAAGTGGATGTCACAATTATCCCATGGGGTTTTTGGCCATTTATCTTAAAAGAAATATTACCACATTTCATTTTTTTTAGCATAGTATTTCTTTCTTATAAGTATGCTGTATTCGCTGAGGCGCGTGGGTTTACCAGTTTCGTGCCCCATGGCAGTGAAATATGAAAATCTATTGTATTTAATACAAATAAAACATAAAAAAAAAAAAAAAAAAAAAAAAAAAAACAAATACTTTCAGACCACCTCTGAAAGTCACCACCTTGCAACTGAAGCAGTTCTATAGGCCACTTAATAGTTAACGATTGTATTATATAATGTATTCCTTGAGTGAGGCAAACATTTTATTGCGAAGCATATAGCTGCGAGTAGATACTTATGTCAGTGTCCTAGTGGGAAGTAAACCTCGACATTCGAGTCGGATAGTTCTATGATACAGTATATAACAACATTATCACGATGACAAGGATTGTTATTCATATACGTCACGTTGTTAGTAGTCCTTCAGGTATTTCATTCGTTACTCATCTGCGTCACGTGAGTTCCATACCGCAGTACCAGCAATATTTTACCAAACGACATGGTGGACCAAACGTATTATTTTTGAGAGCACCTATTTGTTTCATTACGCGTCTTGACACAGTGTTCTACAATGACGACTGCTTGTCGCTATATATAGATATATATTATTATATATATATATATTATATATATATATATATATATATATATATATATATATATATATATATATATATATATGAGAGAGAGAGAGAGAGAGAGAGAGAGAGAGAGAGAGAGAGAGAGAGAGAGAGAGAGAGAGAGAGAGAGAGAGTGTGTGACACACCACCACAAAAATATATTTGTGACCACTGACATTTATATAAAAACTGGTGACTGGGGACAGTTGTAACACCTTGAACTGGTATCTTAGGAGCTCTTTGTGCCAAAGCCCTGAGATTTGATCTACAAAAATCGATTTTTGACCTAGTAGAGTAATATTCCCCCAGTTGTCTCCTTGTGATATATCCAGTTTATGGATCCAGGCTTTTAGCTTCTCATCCCTGATCTACGTGCTTATAATTGACACACTTGATTGCTCTTAGTTTTGTTGTTTCTTACTGGAACAGGAGGTTTAGTAATGGGTCCCTTAGTTGGGGCCAGTTGTAACACGTGTTACAATTGACTTCATACACCATTAGATGAACTATATTTGGACACATTAATCTTGCACTGGATGAAACAAAATGTAAATACATCACAATTGTGACTTAGAATGATATATTCGTGCTTGATAAGGTCTATAATTTTAGGGATGTTAAAAAGTTTTAAAAGTAGGACAACAAAGAAAACTGCCTTATGTGAACATTTCGATTTTTCAATAAAGATACTTACTTTTAGTGTTATGTCAAAACAAACGTATTTGCTTCATGTGAAAATGTATCTTTTTCAATATAACAATCAATTATTGAGTTAAATCAAATGTGTTGTTGTTTATTTAATCATTCTTCACAGAATGTTACATCTGACCCCAACCCCCGTTACAGCTGACCCTGGCCATGAGGTCAGTTGTAACATTGGACACCTTACATTTCAAGCCCTCTTGCTACATGTACATCAGCTCTTAAATGACAGATGTAAGTTGTTTGTATCAGTCTGGTCAGACTAGCTCAAATCATTCATGCGTAATGGAGAGCAAGCTAAAATATGTTACAACCGTCTCCGGTCTCCCCTAATGTTTCATCATGTTGTGATATTAACACTAT